>NC_060141.1:254843463-255143463 GCF_021461385.2 Schistocerca piceifrons | reverse complement strand
CGCTGAA
Source organism: Schistocerca piceifrons (assembly GCF_021461385.2). NCBI lineage: Eukaryota > Metazoa > Arthropoda > Insecta > Orthoptera > Acrididae > Schistocerca > Schistocerca piceifrons. The sequence continues at coordinate 255,143,456 of NC_060141.1, read as the reverse complement.
ATTTATTTTTGTCATGGTTTTTCATTCACATATGACATGCATGACGCTCATAGGGCACAGGAGATAATATTTTCTCCATTTCATAAATACAACCATGGAATTACGTCGATTAAGAGTAGCCAGTTGCCATTGAACAATACTTGTGGCACAATCTCATGCTAGTATTTTTTTTAATTCTTCACAACTTTTTGCAAACTACACTTTTTTATTATATAAAGGAAAATGCGTAGTCATGATTCAAGGCTTCACATACACACCAAGTTCCTAACACTTCCTGTGGTAGATGGTTGATCCTATGTACACACACGCCTTACGTGAGCCGTATTTGTCTGAAGGCGACACATTGAAATCGTACTGCTGGTACACTCCATTTAAACCCTTTGTATGCCAGTGGCATTAGAGTGTCACTAGACTGACTGCCATGTATTAGTTTGAGGTGTAACTAGCGTCATACATTACGCTGTTAAATTGATTAGATATCAGGTGTATGTAGAACCAGTATACACAATTAAAATCGGGCTGTTATTGTTAGTTAAAATCGCTATACCAAGAAACACAGGAGACAGTAAGTGCTTGAGGTGTCCACAGGTATTATGGGAGAGTAGCCAAAGGTGTGAACCCAAGGTATACTCTCTTGAATATAGGGAAAACTAGCACAGAATATGAGAGTATTTGCGATTCATGTACCGTAGTTTCACCCTAGACCCCTCCCCTCCATCCAGCCCCACCCCCCACCAAACCTCCACCGATGGTAACCGTGCAATATGGCGATTTCATGTGACAAAGCAAATCAACAAAATCGCGTATACATGGGACTGAGGAACGATGCAATAAGGATCTCAAAGAACCACAGTAATGCTGATCTCACATATTTTACGTCATGATGGATGGCAGTTTAGCTCATAGGTTCAGGCTACGCTGTAAGTGGGAGAAGACGCTAAAACAAGCTAATGGGTGACCGATCAATATAAATGTTAAACAATTCAGAAAAAAACATCATTACTCTTTTGGCCATTGAAAACACATGAAAAGCAGACACAAGACGATTCCATATGGCAAGACGAATCAAAAACGTTGCAAACGCATATAATTTTATTGGACAAGTATGTAAGATAGCTTCGTAGACAGTCATAATAACGCCAGTCTCACTCACTTTCCGACATAATGATTCGCAATTTAGTGCACAGACACAGGTGACACAGTCAGTGGGATAAGACGACGTAGCACGCTGACGAGTGACTGATCAGTATGGAGGCTAAACAAATCAGAAAAGACTCTTAGGAACTCGGTGGCGACTAGCAAAACGAAGTCTAAGTACAACGTATTACAAAACTAACTCATTTTACAACAGCTACAGAACTGCTGCTTCATATACAGGGTACTACAAAAAGGTACGACCAAACTTTCAGGAAACATTCCTCACACACAAATGAAAAAAAGATGTTATGTGGACATGTGTCCGGAAACGCTTAATTTCCATGTTAGAGCTCATTTTAGTTTCGTCAGTATGTACTGTACTTCCTCGATTCACGGCCAGTTGGCCCGATTGAAGGAAGGTAATGTTGACTTCGGTGCTTGTGTTGACATGCGACTCATTGCTCTACAGTACTAGCATCAAGCACATCAGTACGTAGCATCAACAGGTTAGTGTTCATCACGAACGTGGTTTTGCTGTCAGTGAAATGTTTACAATTGCGGAGTTGGCAGATGCCCATTTGATGTATGGATTAGCACGGGGCAATAGCCGTGGCGTGGTACGTTTGTATCGAGACGGATTTCCAGAACGAAGGTGTCTCGACAGGAAGACGTTCGAAGTAATTGATCGGCGTCTTAGGGAGCACGGAACATTCCAGCCTATGACTCGCGACTGGGGAAGACCTAGAACGACGAGGACACCAGCAATGGACGAGGCAAATCTTCGTGCAGTTGACGATAACCCTAATGTCAGCGTCAGAGAAGTTGCTGCTGTACAAGGTAACGTTGACCACGTCACTGTATGGAGAGTGCTATGGGAGAACCAGTTGTTTCCGTACCATTACAGCGTGTGCAGGCACTATCAGCAGCTGATAGGCTTCCACGGGTACACTTCTGCGAATGGTTCATCCAACAAGGTGGCAATCCTCATTTCAGTGCAAATGTTCTCTTTACGGATGAGGCTTCATTCCAACGTGATCAAACTGTAAATTTTCCCAATCAATATGCGTGGGCTGACGAGAATCCGCACGCAATTGTGCAATCACGTCTTCAACACAGATTTTCTGTGAACGTTTGGGCAAGCATTGTTGGTGATGTCTTGATTGGGCCGCATGTTCTTCCACCTACGCTCAATGGAGCACGTTATCATGATTTCATACGGAATACTCTACCTGTGCTGCTAGAACATGTGTATTTACAAGTACGACACAACATGTGGTTCATGCACGATGGAGCTCCTGCACATTTCAGTCGAAGTGTTCGTACGATTCTCAACAACAGATTCGGTAACTGATGGATTGGTAGAGGTGGACCAAATCCATGGCCTCCACGCTCTCCTGACCTCAACCCTCTTGACTCACATTTATGAGGGCATTTGAAAGCTCTTGTCTACGCAACCCCGGTATCAAATGTAGAGACTCTTCGTGCTCGTATTGTGGACGGCTGTGATACAATACGCCATTCTCCAGGGCTGCGTCAGCGCATCAGGAATTCCATGCGACCGAGGGTGGATGCATGTATCTTCGCTAACGGAGGACATTTTGAACATTTCCTGTAACAAAGTGTTTGAAGTCACGCTGGTACGTTTTGTTGCTGTGTGTTTCCATTTCATCATTAATGTGATTTGAAGAGATGTGATAAAATGAGCTCTAACATGGAAAGTAAGCGTTTCCGGACACATGTCCACGTAACATATTTTCTTTCTTTGTGTGTGAGGAATGTTTCCTGAAAGTTTGGCCGTACCTTTTTGTAACACCCTGTATATAACTCGCAAATGACACACCGCACTCATAGGAAACAAGAATCACACATTAACCAACATCACGATACAACAGCACCATTCCATTACGTAGAGAGCTGTCTTTGTAGTCTCTTATGAGAAAGAGGAATGAACCCTTATAACGATGTACAAATTCACAGAGTGTTCACCAGCCACCATTAAGCCTCTCTTTCCTCGTGGGCGTTTTGTACTGCTAGCGCATCACTTTTACTTGTCTTTTCTTTGTAGGAATATTTTCATGTTTTACAGTGTCTTATAGTAATGTTATTAGTCAGTTTTTCAGGTGGGCTTTGCAAACATTTTCTTTTTGCTTGTGTGCTTATTTTTATCTTGTATTGTCTTTATATTGCCTTTGCGCGGTCCAAAATGGCAACCCACCTCTCCCACTACTGCTCAGGCGCCTCAGCTGCATCGATAGATTCAATGCAGCTAACACAGATGTTTCGGTTTCAGACCCATCAAATGCCTCGCTGCCAAACATCGTACAGCAACTCCAGACGACTCGAGCGACCGATACGGTGTAAAATACAGCACCTGTAGCTTTGAGTGCCATGCCGCCATTTTGACAGTTTAGTGAAAAAGACGAGGAGTGGCTCGAGTGGTTGCAACAGTTTGAAGCCCACAACGTACCAGGTACTGCGAAACTACTTTGCTTTTTGACAATGGTTGGAAGTGCAGTTTTTCGCCTCATTCAGAAATGGTTTCCTAACGCTACTCCGAGTGAACTTTTCTGTGACTAGGTTATAGATTTGCTAACTAACTAACTATTATCACCAACAAGTGAAGGTACTAATTCTGTAATTTCCGAAAATGTCCTAACAAACTTATCGCGAGTGCGTTGCAGGTTATGAGAAGGAAAAGCAAATTCAAATGTGCTTGTGGTCATTTGTATTCTGATGTGAAGTTACGTGATGCGAAAGTCTACGCAATGTAACTGATTTCAGACTTAGAGAACAGATTTTGAGCCAGTCCAATCAATCATTTCAGCACGTGGGGCAACTTCTAGATCAGTACGATTCAGGTGCTGTGTCGGCCGATAAATAAGAGCAGCCACCAATTTGTCAGGTTGAGTCGTCCCTTGCATACGACAAGCCCAGTAGGCAGCAACAGCGAGCGCATGCCACACTGCGTAAACAGCTCTCTAAGTAGGCGAACGGAATTAAGTAATGCCCTCGGTGCTATTCATGGCACGAACGCAAAGACTGCCCATCCAGACAAGCAAATTTTACACCTCTGACAGGAAAGGTGTCGTACAATCCGTATGTTTGCAACGGAACAAACATAAGAAATCTGCCCACACACAAAAATCTAGTCACAAAGCCCGTGTAATCAAAGCAGTGTATTCCAAACGTGCTGCAGGCGTTAGCAAAACTAGTAAGCAAATAGTTTCTTCAGTGCTACGATGGTACAACAACCTTTTGGTTTATTGGAGTATTAGTGAAAAATGTGAGGAATTTCAGTTGTCCTCTGTTACATCACTGAATCCTAACACATATGAACCGTTAGGCTCCTCACGACTGTCTAAAACTGTCATACACCTGTCGGCTTGTTCTTTCCCTGCTATGTATCGCTCACTTACGGGAGTTGTAACTTTCACTGTGCTACAATCATGCGCTTCTTTGTACATATTTGGCCTTGATTAGTTTGATTTGTTTGGCTTTCAAATTCAGGACAATGTGTTGTCAGTGTCTGCATTCAATTCAAAAGAGGGTGTTGCTAGCTTGATGACAGAATTCCCGGAACTCTTTCCAGAACAACAGTTTTGTAGCACATATTACTATGAAAGACAATGATCAACGAAATATTGTCTGGCGAGAACTCTTCCCATTGCATTACGGGACAAAGTCGCTGCTGAACGTAAAGAATTGCAAGATAGCAGTGCTATTGCGCTCTTACGAGGTAGTGAATGGGGAAGTCCACTGATTTTGCTCCCGAAACCTTCAGGTCACTTTCACCTCGGCTTTAAGTGTACAGTTAACCCACAAACTATGATTGATACTTGTCCATTCCCACGCCCAGAGGATCTCATGAACAGATTAGACGTTGGTCCTACACTTCAAAAATTGATTTGCGCGACGCATGTCTTCAAATAGCACTAGGTGAATAACCTTATCCGTGGGCGATGTGAATTCTCATTTGGGCTTGTTTGAATATTTGGGTTTGCCTTTTGGCTGTGCTTCCGCACCCGCCATTTTCCAACGGTATTTGAGACAACTGACTGCTCAAGTGCCAAACTTTTCAAACTATTTGGACGATATTGTCGTAGCAGGTCGTAAACCTGAAGAACACATTATAAATTTGCGTGCTTTGTTTCGTGTGTTATCTGATGCACGACTAATGTATAAACTGGACAAGTGAGATTTTTTAAAATTGAGTTGCAGTACCTTGGTCAAGTCATAAACTGTCAAGGCGTACGTACTTTCCAGTCTCGTTTGTTAGCCATATGTGATCTGCCGCTTCTTCGCAAAGTCACATAATTGCAGTCAGTCTTAGGGAAGTTGAACTATTATATTCGGTTCATACCGAATGCTGTACAAATCACAGCTGCATATCATTCCTTGCGTCGCAAGAGCATCCCCTTTGTTTGGACATATGTGTGCCAAGAAACTTTTCCAAAACTTAGAGATGCATTGCTTAATGATCGATGATTGATTGACTTTGATCCTGACAAACCAATTGTGTTGCAAGTTGACGCTGCTTCTTACAGAATCGGTGCAGATCTTTCACGCAGAACTGGTGATAAAGACAGACCTACTGCTTTCGCATCAAAAGTGTTGCCCAAACCTTAGTGTAACTATTCACAATCAGAGAAAGAGGAATTGGCTATTGCGTTTGGTGTCACCAAATCCTACCACTATTTGTATGGCAGAAAATTCTGCATAGTAGCGGATCACAAGCCTTTGCTGTCCTTGTTTCATCCGACGAAACAGTTCCTGTACGAACTGTCAAAAAATAGCAAAGATATGCTCTGTTGTTGTCTCAGTGCCAGTACGAGGTTGTATATCGTCCTGCAGCTCAACATGGTAATGCGGACGCACTTTCACGTCTTTCGATTGGCACTGATACAGAATTTGACGCTTCTGCTGCATCTTGTTGTCACATCAATGCTGAGGGTAATTGCTTCAGGCAGGCCGGAGTGGCCGATCGGTTATAGGCGCTACAGTCTGGAACAGCGCGACCGCTACGGTCGTAGGTTCGAATCCTGCCTTGGGCATGGATGTGTGTGATGTCCTTAGGTAGTTAGGTTTAAACAGTTCTAAGTTCTAGGGGTCTGATGACCTCAGACGTTAAGTCCACATAGTGCTCAGAGCCATTTTTGATAATTGCTTCAATCTTTTCCTCTGAACTTCAGGAAAAATTCACAGTCCACGGAAGCCGATTCAGATTTGAACATTTGCTAAAATAAATTCGCGTATGTTGGCCTCACTCATTGCATAGCATAAATTACTTTGTATTGCGCCGATTCCTCGCACGTTTACATAGCCTCGCTATATAGCAAGGTGTGATTATTGTTCAAAATGACGGTGGACAGTCACGTGTGTTGACCCCAAAGCTTTACAAGATGAGGTGTTGTAGTTACTTCACCAAGAGCACTGGGGGATTGTTCGTACGAAACAGTTAGCGCGTCGACATTGTACTTGGCAGGTTATGGACATCCAAATAGAACAGATGACGTCACATTGTCACGCATGTGTGGAAAATCAGCTCGCTCTGCCACAAAAATTCTCTGCTTGGTCTAAGTCGCAATCACTATGGTAACGTGTGCACATAGACTCTGCGGGACGTTTTTGGACCAATCGTTGGTTGGTTGTGGTGGACTCTTACAGCACGTTTTGCTGTGCCAATGAACTCAAATACGTCACGTGGCACAATTAAGGCGTTGTCCTTTATTTTTTGTCTCGAAGGTTTGCCTGAAGTGATAGTGTCGGACAACGGGCCTCAGTTCACCTCAAATGAATTTGAAACATTCTATGAATGCAATGGCGTACAGCATCTAGCCAGTGCACCGTTCCATTCATTGTCAAATGGCGAAGCGGATGTTTTGTCAGAACTTTCAAGCAGCAGATAGCCAAACTTCGCACAGGACACACCAGGGATCAAGCGTTGCAACTCTTTCTCGCCTCCTATTGTAGGTATTCACGAGATGGACCATCGTCGGCGAAATTGCTTCACAGCCGTCGCCATCAGACACTGCTCCAGCTCCTGCACCCTCCTCAGCATCCACCGCCGAAGAAAGGCAGCAAGTATCGCTTCGCGCCGCATGTTATTGTCTTTTACAGGGGTTTAAGCGGCAGCAGACGGTGGGCCCAAGGTGTGGTCCTTCGTCGACTTGGCGCATCCATGCGTCTCATTTGAGGCCCAGACGGAATGCAAAACCGACATGACAATCAAATTCGCCACTGTCATGTGCACGATGATCCTTCTGTGTCTCTTCGCCAAGATTTACGGATCCCGCCAACAGCACCACCACAAAAGCCGCCAGAGGGTGTCATCATGACACAGCGGGACGACCCTATGGAGACGGAGCTTTCGCCTCCTCCGCCTCCTCTCGTCCTACCAATGGAGCTGGAGCCGCCCACACCGCAACAGCCGACGCCTTCTACGTCTTGTTGTGGGCCTCAGGAGGTGGACACGTACCATTCTGATCGTTTTCCTGGAGACGTTTCCGCCAGAGCGAAGGCCGGATGGCAGGATACGACTGGAAGTCTGCCGTCCCCTGCAGTCACAGCTTCCAGTCCGTCGCAGAATCCACGCTCCTGCTTTATCCGCCGTTGTCGTGCTCCCTGTATGTCGCCCATTGCTTGCGACACATCTATGTAATTATCAAACTTAGGTATTGTCGTTTGCTTTTCGTAATAAAAATCATCGTTGTGTTGCGATCTGAGAGCCAGCTTTCAAGAGCTAGCACGCCAATCGGGAACGAGAGAGAGCAGGGAGGGCTGTGAAGAAGTCACCAGCCAATTGCACGCTCACCGACCCCTCTCCAGGACGACAACGGGACAGCAGCGGCTTCTATGCGACGTTAACACAAGTGCCGCGCCCGAAGCTTCAAGGCTAGCGACCGGAATAGAAGCGTCAGTTCAATTAGAACATTTGTATTACGACTGTTTATATTGAAAAACCTTAATTATTTCGTATGTCGCCCATTGCTTGCGACACATCTATGTAATTCTCAAACTTAGGTATTGTCGTTTGCTTTTCGTAATAAAAATCATTGTAGTGTTGCGATCCGAGAAAGCAAGTTTTCTTGACACCCAATCTTTGGTGACTAGGCATCACATAATATTTGACACCATGGCAGGATTTAATATCCTGAAAGTTAAATTTACTAGATTTCCACTTGGACTTCCTTCCTGATAACTGTGGTGCTGTAACCGACGAGCACGGCAAACGCTTTCACCAGCAAATTTCGAACGCGAAAACGAGACACCAAGGAAAGTGGTGATCATCATTGTCAGCCGGTTACTGCTGGGTGCTAATCAGTTAATCACCAGCAGGAAACTACAAATGCCAGGCAAAGCGGTTGCACCTTAGTGACCCTCCTCCAAGGGTTAGCACTAAGATAAATATATGCATAACCTCATATACACCGTAACGCAATGTTATCGCAACTTCAAAATGAGAGCTAATCTACCATTGTCATTAAAATTTTCGTTATCAGCAGACACGAAAACATCAAGATTAACTGTTTTCATGCAAGTTATTGAGAAAAAGTAAAATTTTACTAGCAAGTTCTAACATCCATTGGTATGAAATTGCAAATCTTATTCATCATAGCAGGACAGCTCTGTTCTTTGTCGGGTATATGTGATCCACAGCTAGTTTCCTAACTAGAAGTATAATTGTTTCTTCTTCGTTTAAATCTATTCAATCAGTACTTTAAGATATCTCAGGTAATTTCATTTCCCCATTATCAAATCATTAATTCATGAAAACTCTTTGTACAGATATACTCCAGAAGATGCTGCTTAAAAGTTGCAAAACCAGTTGTGTGAGTGTCTAATCCAATTCAATAAATAGAGCTACTGTAGACTCTTCGACTTTTCATTCAGTTTTATATTTAAATAGTATTAACACCTGTGTGCAAATATCTTTCATATTCTATGAACGGTCAATCAATCATGATTAAGGAAAAGGTTTTACAATGAATTGTAATTTTAAAACTTTTCGCCAAATTTATCTTAACTATCATTGTGAGCAACGAATACAAGTTGAAATTGAGAAAAATTAAACACACATTATTTTAAGGAGGTGTTTTGACTTTGGAACCACCAGGAAATACAGTTTTCATCCACCTACATTTCATGAGATATATTTGAAAGCATTATCGCATTTTCCCCAGAAAAAATCCAACATCTGGAAACTTTCACGAATCCTTAATGTCTAAAACAAATAACAAGCAAGAGTGTGCTTAAAGTTTAATAAATCTGTATGAAAAGTAGATACTGCTCCAATAGTTCATTTCCAAACCACTCAAAGCAAGTAGTACAAAAGTCAAATTTACGTTGCACTTCCTTTAGATATTCTTCCACCGTCAATTATCTTCACAGTATGATCACCCTAAAATAAAAGGCTTCAAATTCTCCTGTAGTCACGTAGCACAGTCTCCGCGACGATTGTTGCTTTGAATACTATACGTGAGTGCCACAATGTACTACATTTGTTGGAGTATCTCAGTGTAACACTAGGTACCTCTGTCTTGCAGTAGCTTCAGTGGTTACGAGCGAAAGGCACTGGTAGTTTAAAAAATGATAAAATGATAGTTTCAGACAGAAACCAATGGTACTCAAAGAGTTAATATGGGAACTAATTACGAGACAATCTGAGCAACAATACTGGATTGATGCCTCAGAACACGTCCTATCAACCGATCCCTTCTTCTAGTCAAGTTGTGCCACAGATTTCTCTTCTCCCCAATTCTGTGCATTGCCTCCTTATTACTTACGTGATCTACCCATCTAATATCCTGCGTTCTTCTGTAGCACCATATTTCAAAGCTACTATTCTCTTCTTGTCTAAACTATTTATGGTCCATGTTTCACTTCCATTCAGGGCTACACTTAATACAAATACTTTCAGAAAAGACTTCCTGACACTCAAATCTACACTTGATGTTAACAAATTTCTCTTCTTCAGAAACACTTTCCTTGCCATTGCCAGTCTGCATTTTATATCCTCTCTACTTCGACCATCAGCAGTTATTTTGCTTCCCAGATAGCAAAACTCATCTAATTACCACAGCAGCACCTGATTTATTCCGACTACATTCCATTATCCTCGTTTTGCTTTTGTTAATGTTCATCTTATATCCTCCTTTTAAGACACTGACCATTCCGTTCAGCTGCTCTTCCAGGTATTTTGCTGTCTCTGACAGAATTACAATATTCATCGGCAAACCTCAAATTTTTTATTACTTCTCCATGGATTTTAATTCCTACTATGATTTTTTCTTTTGTTTCCTTTACTGGTTACTCAATATACAGATTGAATAACATCGGGGAGAGGCTACAACCCTGTCTCACTCCATTCCCAGCCACTGCTTCCCTTTCATGCCCCTCGACTCCTATAACTGCCATCACGATACACCTCATCGATACCTCGCAGATGCCTGTGTCCCATAGCTCGTGCGCCGACTAAAACACCACGTTCAAATTCACTTAAATCTTGGTAACCTGCAATTGTAGCAGCAGTAACCGATCTAACAACTGTGTCATACGCTTGTCTTATGTAGGCGTAGCTGACAAAATGGTTCAAATGGCTCTGAGCACTATGGGACTCAACTGCTGAGGTCATTAGTCCCCTAGAACTTAGAACTAGTTAAACCTAACTAACCTAAGGACATCACAAACATCCATGTCCGAGGCAGGATTCGAACCTGCGACCGTAGCGGTCTTGCGGTTCCAGACTGCAGCGCCTTTAACCGCACGGTCACTTCGGCCGGCGCGTAGCTGACAGCAGCGCCGTACTCTGCCTGATTTCATGTCTCTGTATTAGAATACGCATGCGTATACCAGTTTCTTTGGCGCTTCAGCGTATAATACCTGACTATTTTTTGTTTTAGTTGTGTCACGAATAAAGTTACGGTGCTGCATAGTAAAAATCTCTCTGAATAGTAACGTTACTCACTGTAGTAGATCCTGTTTGAGCCGTGTTAAAATTTGCTGTTTTGAAGAGCGTGCCGCAGCGCGTGGTGTAAAGAAGTCGCCCTCCGTTTCTGGCGGTGGCGCCGCTGTCGCAATCGCAGCTTTGGTGTCTCCCTCTGGTGGAAAAGGGGAAAGGTAGCCTGTTCACGTGCATTAAAGGGGCGCTATGAGCTCGCTAGGCGGCGAGGCCGATCCTGTACACGCTCTATACGGCTGATACGCCAACGGTTCCTCGTGTGCACCTTGCACTTTACGCCGGCGACACTGCGCTCTACTCACGAAGTATGAGCGCGGACACACTTCGCCAGAGGTTGCAGCACGCCGTCGACACCCTCGCCGATTGGGACATCAAGTGGAAATTACAGTTCAATGGAGCCAAGACGCATTTCTTCATTGCTACCCGTCGTGTCATCCCAGCCGCTCTGCCGCCAATCATCGTTGGAGGCAGTCCTGTCAACTGGCGACCGACAGCGTAGTATCTTGGGGTCACTATCGATCGCCGCCTCACCTGGGGCCCACACGTGAAGAGCGTCGTAAACAAAGCAAGGGGTCGACTTCTCAAGCTCTACCCCCTGCACAACCCGACGTCGACCCTCCATCCGCGACGAGGCATCACACTGCACAGGGCGCTAATCCGCCCTGTCTTCGATTATGCGGCTGTCGTCTGGGGGAACGCAGCAGGCCAAAATCTGAAGAAACTCCAATCACTGCAGAACAGGGCTCTGCGCCTCGCGCTGCACTTACAGAGGGACTTCCCATCTGGACCACTGCATGACCTCGCTGAGGTCCGCAAAGTTAAAGACCATATCCGCACGGTTGCCCGCCGCTTCTATGAAAAGGCGTGGCAGTCCGAGAACCGACACGTAAGTTCACTGGGGCAGAAGATCCAGCGTAATGCCAACACACGCTGGTCCCAGCTCCTTGCAGCATAGGCTGTAGTTGAAGAAGACAAACAAGTGGAATAAACATGAAGCCAATCACCACCAGAAGACACACAGCCAAAATTGAATGGGAGGCAAAACATGCATATGTTGAGAACTCCACCACACTCGAAGACCGAAGAATCTTCGTGAAGAAACCACGCAGCTAGGCGGCGAGTCGAGTCTGTTGGTCAGCCAGGTCAGTGTGGGGGGGGGGGGGGGGGTCAGAGTGTCTGTCTGTCGTCGGAGCGCGAGTATGTCCGTCGCTTGGATCAAACTGTAAAGCTGGCAAATGAGAGTCTTGCCACTCCGCCAGAACAGAACTCAGCTAGTGGTCGCCCGGTCGGGGATGCGTTCCTGGAACTGAGTCTGCGCGTTAGGCCGCCAGTCTGCTCGAGTTGTTCGGGCAACGGTCATTGGCGTTTGGATCGATCGTTTAGTCGGTCGCTCACTGAGACACAAGATGACTTGTCCGCCTTGAGGTTCGGCGCATGGGAGATCCCCACGTAGTCCAGTGGGCCGCGCCGTATAGCGAGGGGTAGTGGCTTCGCGGTCGACACGAGAGCAACAGGAGTCGACCCACGACATCGGTCTGGCCAGTGCGAGCTGCGACGCCGTAAGACGGGAGATCGTCGCGCCTTCCTGCGTCCATTGAAACTGTTGGCAGCGGACGGTTCCGGAGAGCGTTTTGGGGAAGCTGTCGCAGGTCTTCGCCAGAAATTGCAGTTTATTAGAAGTTAAGTGATTGGAGATATGTTGTTTCATTTACTTGTTAAATTCTGCTTGTTTTCTTGGTGAGGTCACCAGCCGCTTTTTTTTTTTTTTTGGGTGGTCCCACCATTCTTCTCCGTTTTCCCACCCGCGGGAAGGTGCTTATTTATTAATTGGGCGGTCCGTTTTTCCCTTGTGGAGTAGGGGCGGGTTAGAGGAACCTGCGGTTCGGGTTGTTCAGTAATCTCCGTGCCAATCTGCCATACGTTAATAGCTGCTTCTGTCATGTTTGTCGGATCTTGAGAGGCAGTATATGTGTAATGTAGAGCATGTTTGTGTATTTTATATAAGACTGCATTTCATGGGTTTTTATTTAAACGGTCATTTTAGCATATAAAGTTGCCACCCTTCCACCGTAAGAGTTTTTTTAATCAAGTTGCACCTTCGGTGGCAAGTTAATTTTTTTTTTTTTAATGTTAGTGTTTGTACCTTTTCCATGCTTCCTACGGGGTGCATAGTTTATGTGCTTGTGTGAGTTGTTAAAATTTTTAGTTGAAAGTAATCTGGTGTGTTGCAGATTTGCACCAGTGTAGTCTTTCAGAGGTTGTTGTGAGCGGTCGTGACTACAGCCGTGTCAAAAGGGAGTGGCAAAGTTCACAGCCCGAAAGCTCATACTGTCAAAATTTGTTCTTTCTGCCTCTGAATAAGTTGTAACTTGATATTTAGAGGGTGCTTTCTGATTATAATTTTTGATCTATTTAAAAAAAGGGACTTTTAGGAATATAATTTCCATTCGTTGAAAGAAATTTAATTTGTTTTCATCAGTTACCCACTGCAACTTATTCCACAGTCACATAGTGTGATCAAATGTGTCAATGTTCTTGCTGAATCACTAGTAAATAAAGTAAATTCTTAAGAAAAGGTTCACTGTTAAATGACGGGAAGAATAGGACGGCGATTAGTAGTGCAAAAGATATAAAAGCGCGTTCTAGTGGATGAATAATAAAGCGGCGTTTGTAAAACAGGCATTTAACCTGTTTCTATAAACGAATGCTTCAGAGAATAGCCAACGCACGTCCACGGTGTGCGATACTCGTGAGCCGGCGCAGTGCTGCCGGTGTGAGAGGGCCTCGCAGCTCGTTCGGCCAGGTTTATTCGCCCGCCCGCTGGCTGCGTCGCGGCGCCGGCACACACGGGCCGCGTGCTAATGACTGGTCCTCCGGAGCCGCGGGCTGTGTGCGTGGCGTGGCGCTGCTGCAGTCCAGCCAGACCCGTCCGCACAATTACTGTGCCGCGGCTGCCGCCCCTCGCTGACACTCCACTTCTTCGTTTTGCTTCGTCCATATTCAAGCTGGAAAAGGTTAAACGGTTGCGTGACACTGCTTTCAACTGAGACGAGCGTCTGTCGCAAGTATCGCTTCAACAAAAACACTTCATTATTGTTTCCTGTACTTTGTACTAACGAAACCCGTACCTACTTTGTTCACTGTTTGATAAATTTTCGCTGGGTCAATTCAACACGAAATACCATTTTAAAACAAACGAAATACACACCTGGCCATTAAAATTGCAACACCAAGAAGAAATACAGATGATAAACGGATATTCATTGGACAAATATATTACACTAGAACTGATATGTGATTACATTTCCAAGCAATTTGGGTGCATAGATCCTGAGAAATCAGTACCCAGAACAACCACCTCTAGCCGTAATAACTGCCTTGATACGCCTGGGCATTGAGTCAAACAGAGCTGGGATGACGTGTACAAGTACAGCTGCCCATGCAGCTTCAACACGATACCACAGTTCATCAAGAGTAGTGACTGGTGTATTGTGACGAGCCAGTTGCTCGGCCACCATTGACCAGACGTTTTCAATTGATGAGAGATCTAGAGAATGTGCTGCCAGGGCAACGGTCGAACGTTTTATGTCTATACAGGCCCTGCAACATGCGGTCGAGCATTATCCTGCTGAAATTTATGGTTTCGCAGGTATAGAATGAAGGGTAGAGCCACGGATCGTAACACATCTGAAAGGTATAGCGTCTACTGTTCAAAGTGCCGTCAATGCGAACAAGAGGTGACTGAGACGTATAACCAATTTCACCTCATACCATCACGCCGGGTGATACGCCAGTATGGCGATGACGAAACACGCTTCCAATGTGCGTTCACCGCGATGTCTCCAAACACGCATGCGACCATCATGATGCTGTAAACAGAACCGGATTCATCTGAAAAAATGACGTTTTGCCATTCGTGCACTCAGGTTCGTCGTTGAGTGCACCATCGGAGGCGCTCCTGTCTGTGATTCAGCGTCAAGGGTAACCGCAGCCATGTTCTCCGAGCTGATAGTCCATGCTGCTGCAAACGTCGTCGAACTGTTGGTGCAGATGGTTGTTGTCTTGCAAACGTCCCCATCTGTTGACTCAGAGATCGAGACGTGGCTGCACGATCCGTTACAGCCATGCGGATAAGATGCCTGTCATCTCGACTGATAGTGATACGAGGCCGTTGGGATCCAGCACGGCGTTCCGTATTACCCTCCTGAACCCACCGATTCCATATTCTGCTAACAGCCACTGGATCTCGACCAATGCGAGCGGCAATTTCGCGATACGATAAACCGCAATCGCGATAGGCTACAATCCGATCTTTATCAAAATCGGAAACGTGACGGTACGCATTTCTCCTCCTCACACGAGGCTTCACAACAACGTTTCACCAGGCAACGCCGGCCAACTGCTGTTTGTGTGTGAGAAGTCGGTTGGAATCTTTCCTCTTGTCAGCACGTTGTAGGTGTCGCCACCGGCGCCAACCTTGTGTGAATGCTCTGAAAAGCTAATCATTTGCATATAACAGCATCTTCTTCAAGTAGGTTAAATTTCGCGTCTGTGGTACGTCACCTTCGTGGTGTAGCAATTTTAATGGCCAGTAGTGTATATCTGAGAAATTTCTTTGCGCTACTTTTGGTCAGAATTCACGGCACTCTGTTCGCCTCCTGCACAAAGGTTACGAGTATTTAATTCATCACCTCGCTTCAGATGTTTTCATTTGCAGTTGAATGCACTTCTCGTCAGCCATTTGCGTCTTGAACTGAACTTTGCGTGTCTTAGATGGTTAGATTGACTGCCATCAGTTTTTGAGAATTTATTTTGCAGATAAAGTGCCCAAAACACAGAATATTGAATTCCAGTTTCCCATTAGAAAATAGCACGCGCGACACCACAACTTCATCGCGCTGACTGACACCCGTCGTCACGATCGAAGGTTAGCATGTACTAATCAAAGGATCTTAGGACTTGCGTTAGATCAGGTACAAGAAGTCACCCTCATTCTGCAAATGCTCTCTAATCTGTGAATGGCCTTATTAATTAATGATGAAGGAGTGGGTAGGGGCTTAAAGCATTTTCTTATCATTGTCGGGAGGGAAGGCTCAGCAAAGATCAACGGCAAGAGATTGCAATTAGCCGCAGAAAACACTGCATTGAAGAGATCAAAAGCTAGCCACAGGATGTGCAGCAAGGAATTTTTTTCCACGCATTTTAAACAGTAAAGGTAACGAAATGGCCTAGTCCATGGGCACAAGTGTCAAAAAAATTTTGGTTTTATGATATTTACGGTTGACACACAATAAAGCGAGGCTCAAGTTCCTATGAGAAACAGCTCTGTTAATGTTATTAAGTCATCAGTCCTTCGGCTGATTGGATGCTGCCACACATGCATCGTTAATCATTTCGTCTTTGTGTTTTTACGGCATCCGACATTTTATATAATATCATTTTTAGCTGAGTGTTGAACCGAGAGGATAGTGTACCTAGGAACAATCGATGTTTTATGGCAATGGTGTGGAACGAGCCATTTTATGGGAAATCCGCAGCTGATTAGTGTCAACATTAATGAACACATTATCATCTCCTACTTCTCAACTACGCTTAAAAACAAGTTTAGTTATTGGGTAAATCATCAAATAACTGTATTGCTGCATACTACACTCCTCTCTGAGCCACGGAAAGTCTTAATGAAGGGTAAGAAAGGTTATATTTCCCTCTAATGTTGCAGGTATATATGTTACTGTTCTTCTCAAATTATCAAGCATTATTTATGCCAAATTTTACTAGCGAAAATGTGTACTGTGACGGCGCAATTATAATTTCTAGCTCCTTGAGGAGGTACCTGCATGATGTTATGTTATGAATCAGTGTACTACTGTTTTGCTGTACGTGAGTTGGAAAACTGACTACTGAAATTGGATTGAAATATCGTAATAATAATTCTAGTCTATTTTTGGTGTCTCTATCTTTTAAGAAACCTGCATTGAAATCTCTACTAATTGTTTCTTCTTGTCTGATAGTTATCTCAATAATGCCTTTAAATTTCTCATAAATAGCTGGAAGTTCAGTAGAGAGGATGGGTAGAGTGTTACAATTTTCAGAGAAGTATTCTGCAGCAACAACTCAAAAGCACTTGCTTATAGATTCTGATCAGCACATAAATTATTTGTTTCAATATTTTTGACTTTGTGTTCAACTTTTCCGTATGTTGTGACTCCTCCTTTTTCCATGTAAACTCTGCATAAAAATTATGCATGTCTGATGTTTCATGTCTCCGTCCCTGGTCTTCAGAGAGGCAGAGAACATCTATTCCATCAGAATTTTTTCACGTGTTCTAGGCATGCAATAAGAACATCTGTTTTGTTTTTCAACCCTCGAATTTTCTGATGAAATAAATTTGTTTTATGTTTGTAGGAACTGATATAGGTACTGCTCTAATTTCTTTCAGTGCTTTCTGTCTGTAACCTGACTCTTAACTTAAAAAATGTGCTTTTTTTGATTCCAGTGATAACAAGAATTTGGTCTTGTCTGAGTGTGGTCCCCTTTACACTTTCTGCAAGGTGCTCTACTAACCTTTCCTTCCTCGTCCTGTTCAGATGCAAGCCATGATTTTTGTATCCCCGTCTCCCAGTCTCATCAAGAGGCATGGTGCAGATATGAAGTTATATGTAAATTCGTTGTTGAGGGGAGAGAAAGAAAAGCGAAGGGAAGGCATTAGTGATGTCAGCTGCGTTGTGACATTACGTGGAATCAGCGACGACAAGTGACAATGTATACCAGACCGAGACTCGAACCTGGGATCTCCTGATTACTAGGCAAGTGCTTTAACCGCAGTGTCATCCAGGACACAGTGTTACCGCAACTGCGCGGACTCCCTCGGCACGCCTCACTGCCAATCCACACTCCCACCGAGCGACATCTACCCGCAGTCCCTGTCCAATTCCTCCATGCTCTCTACGCTGAGATTCGGTCGGACGTACTTGTGCATCCGCACTGAGGAAGTTGGCTCCATTGCCCATCTAGGCGAATCAGTTATATGATCACAAGGTGTCTGTTCATTCGGATATGTCCCAAAGAAAAGATACCACACATTCTTATAATTGTTATGAGACTGTTTGATTCAAAATCAACTCGTTCAACTCTTTTTTCGCTTTGTTAACAGCCGTGTTAACCCACTGTTAGCTTGTTATCCGGGCATTTTCCTGCTCCTACTGCAGTAAGTAGCTTATCATCGTCATCGAAACTCCTACACAAGACCCCTTTGTTCTCTGTCACCTGGCTAAGCTGGCCGCTTGGTTTCACAATGCCTTTACCTGGTTTTCAATGCCTAGCTTTTCTAGTAGCAATTGGCCTACACCTCTCCCGTGACTGTTCCCTAACAACAAGTCTCTTTTCTTTTTATGTGACTTTTCTACCAACCTAGTCTGAAACCTGTTCCTACGAGTACGCTGCACCCTATTAAGCTCAAACACTATTTGAGGCGCTTCCCCTACTTCAAGTATCAAGTCATACTGATTCCTACCCGAAATCTGATATGTGATGTCTGAGGTTTTCTCCTTTTGCCTATTACTTATCACCTTGTCCATTGTCTCTTTCCTCCTTCAAAAGATGCGATTATGTTTTCTACCTGGAGGGCGCAAATCTCTTTTCCCTGTTCCACGATTTTCTTGTCTCGACTACATGATCTGCAATTCTATGGCAGAGCCTTATCTGAGACTTTTTAGCTTCCCTGCTACATTCTCTCTAATGGAGTACCAAGCCACAGTCCTGATATGTTCCTCCCGTACAAATTAACCAACGGCAACATCCACAGTTGTCAGACAGTGACGGTACTCTTACACTAAACTAAAAGCATTACGACACACTTAAATTTCATAAATAAATAATCAGTAAAACGATAGTATTGTGTTGTGCAACTAACTTCCAGGCGTCACGCAGGCGTTCGAGATTCGTTGAACGTAGACAGTATCAGAAACGAAGAGGAAGAAAACTATAAAAACATGATATTTTTAGCAACACTCTTAAACTGACGCTTTTAGGAAATTATTTAAAGCACTCTTATGGCCCCAAGACAACACGTAACGATCATACGGCAAGCAGAAGTTAGTACTAGCTTATCAACACACCGCCACTTTTCACTTAATGTAGGTTTTATATCACGGAAGACACGAAATGAATGAAAACTCTACAAAGCACGATATTTATAGCAACACTATATAATAGGACACAATCTTGAAATTATTGTGAGCACCGTATTCGAAACAACTCGTAACGCTGCGCCACTGCTGTTGTTTCCTTCCGAGCACTTAAGTGTGTTCCAACGGCTGCCAACGACAGTATATGAGGCTATGTTTTGTGCGGCGTTCGTAAATATTTCACGTTCTATACATTTAAATGGTATATTCCATATTAATGGTATTTGGAATCTGGCTTAATTCTTCAGGCACATAATTTTGTGGTGAGTAAGATGCTATATATTTACAGAATTGTTTACGAGGGCATGTTAACATTCTGCACCGTTATTCATCATCTCTACATATTTATTTCACAACATAGTCACCGCGGCGATGTACAAATCTCTTCCAACGAGAGTCCGTGTCTTGAGATCACCACTTCAGAATGTTTGACTTCGTTGATTGAGTAATAATCTCACCTCTGCTAGCACCGCTTGATCACTATGAAAGTGAAACCCTCGAGGGCGTTCTTTAAGTTTTGGAAATAGATGAAAATCAGACGGGGACAAGCAAGGACTGTACAAAGGATGAGCTATGGCAGAGAGCCCAAGGCATCGGATTGTTGCTGATGTCGTAGCTCTCGTGTCTGGTCTGCCATTATCATGCTGAAGGAGAAGGTGGTCCATATGTGGACGAACTCTTCGAATTCTAACTCGATTAAAACACGCTTTCTACCGAGCGAGGTGGCGCAGCGGCTAGCACACTGGACTCGCATTCGGGAGGACGACGGTTCAGTCTCGCGTCCGGCCATCCTGATTAAGGTTTTCCGTGATTTCCCTAAATCGCTCCATGCAAATTCCGAGATGGTTCTTTTGAAAGGGCTTGGCCGACTTCCTTCGCCGTCCTTCCCCAATCCGATGAGACCGATGACCTCGCTGTCTCGTCTCCTCCCCCAAAACCACCCCAACCCCAACACGATGTTTCTGACGCACCGACATAGTTACCTTACACACCGAAATGTTACATGCCAAAATTTGGAGCCCCCTAGCGACAAAAGGCTGCAAATATGTAGGCTCGAAGAATAAAGACGTAGAATGTTAATAACGTTTATTTTATTTAAAAAGTGTTAAGAGTTTTGACATAAAAAACCCGGATGCATTACATTTCAGCACGACGTCGATTATAAAATGTGGATAGTAAAACCGTACATCGCCCGTCGTGCCTCATCTCCTACTTTTAGGTCTTTTACCATTGCGCATGTAGTATGTGCAAATGAAATCAGTTTCTTTAACGCCTTAACAATTTTACATATCTTAAAAGTGCAAATTTGTGTTGGTTTCCATTAGCTTCTACTTCAAAATATATTTAACTTTTGTCTGTGTTTGGTGGTAATGCAGCTCCATTTGATTTTACCTAGTCATTCATTGTTGATATCTACTAGAGCAATAACGTAAAAAGACTATTGATGGGATTTTCTCGACTGCGAAGCCTTTAAATTTCAATGGAATATATTACTAGGAACATGACCATGTTGTACCTCGGAATATGTTTTCGAAATGTAAGAAAACCATAATTTTCAACGTCTACAGCAACATCTACATACACACTCCGCAAGCCACAGAATGGCGCAAGGCAGCGGGTGCGTTGTACCACTACTGATCATTTCCCTTCCTGTTCCACTCTCAAATAGACTGAGGAAAAGATACCTATCAATATGCCCCCTTACCCCCCCCCCCCCCAACTCCTATGAGTCCGAATTCTGTTATGTTCGTTTTTCTTAGGCGAAATGTACGTTGGCGGCTGTGGAATTGTTTTGCAGTCAACTACGAATGTCGCTTCTCTAAGTTTTCACAATAGCGTTCCTCGAAAAGCACGTTTCTCTTTTCCAGGGATTTCCATTTCAGTTCTGAAAGCATCTGCGTAATACTAGCTTCTTGATCGAATCTACCAGTAACAAATAGAAACGTCTCCTTAGAAAAATTTATGGATTACTGTGCTGATAAACCTCTTACGTTATTTGATTTTCAAACTGCTGAGAAAAACTGAACGTACTCAGACATCTCTCTCTTTACTTATTCTGATCATCACTAAACTGACACAAAATATTTTTTTAGCGCAACGCAATCTGACTTTTAATAATCCCTACAAAAGAATGGCCCTGACTAACAATAACCTATACCTTTCATGAATCACTTACCTCACAAAAATCTTCGTTACTCAAACTACTGCAATACAGCGTGCGCCAATACTGCCAGCTGAATACAAGATTCTAACTACTGAAGGTACTAACTACTGATAGGTATAGTTAGCAAATGAAAGATTTTGATAGAGAACAAACAATGTATTTACCTTAATAATGTTCAAGAGTCACAATATATATATATATATATCTCAGTTCATGACATCCAACATTACAAATTTAGTCTTTCTGATGGACACACTTCCAGATCGTCCGCTCTCAAAATTCTCCCATTTCTCTCCTCATATCCACCACTGCTGGCGGCTCACCTCCAACTGCACAACGCTACGCGCTGTTCACATCCAACTGCCCAACATTACAATAGCAAATATTCCAACAATGCAAACCAGCCACAGACTTCACATAGCAGTAAGTGATTTTTATACAGAGCGCTACGTGGCG
Organism: Schistocerca piceifrons; assembly: GCF_021461385.2. Classification (NCBI taxonomy): domain Eukaryota; kingdom Metazoa; phylum Arthropoda; class Insecta; order Orthoptera; family Acrididae; genus Schistocerca; species Schistocerca piceifrons. The sequence goes on along the minus strand of NC_060141.1, from coordinate 255,121,555 downwards.
TTACCAACATGAAAACCTAAACAGCCTACTTACAAAATCTAGTAGCACACCTTTAATCGCTGCAATGTCTTCCTTTAATCCGATCTGGTGGAGAGCCCAGATACTCGAGCTGTACTCAAGAACTGGTTGCACTAGTGTACAGATCTCGTTTACGGAGGAACCACACTTCGCTGAAAGTCTATCAATTGAACGAAGTTGACCTACTACTATCCTTATGTTCTCGTTCCACTTCATTTCGTTTTCCAACGTTACGCCAATACAATTTCCGCAGTATTTTTTTTTTTTTTGTAATCTCAGGCAAAACTGCAGCACAAAGGAAGTGAATTCCATCATTTAAAAATGGAATAAGGAAATATATTAAACTTCTACAACAGGACTGGTTATAGGCTAAAGTATGAGCATTGTACGGAGGCACAATGCTGTCTCCTATACGTTAATCGTGATCCGCCCCTACTGTCTTTGTTCTCTACTCTCTCTTACAGCATCAGGTTAATTATGTGTTGTATTAGACGTCCCACTAACCTGGCGTTTCTTCCGTATTATTTCGCACACATTACCCACCTCTTTAGCTGAAATCAGTTACCTAATCTAGCACTGAACTAAGGAGTTACTCATTCGAGTCCTGGTCACTATTATTAGGCCGGTAATGGGAGGTGGTCTTCTGGCCTATTGTTCATCATCAAGGTGGATTAAATTCCACACATCTCTGTTATGTGTCATGAGGTGAGGATATTTGGCATTGTTGGTGGTGAACACATTGATGTTATTCAAGCGAGGTAATCTATTTCCCATCATCCGGTTTTAACTCTACCTTCTTTCAGAATCCTGCAAAACAAGCACATAACTACGCGATATACTCAACAATGACAGTCACCTACTCTCAGCAGAAGAAAACTTTCATTCACATCTACATGCCACCTTATTCTACGTATTCGAAGGAACTTTGTGTGCCACTGTCACACACCGCCTTTCCTTTAGTAGTCAAGAATGACACGCAAGAAGAACAATTGTTGGTAATCCTGTGTGTAATCTCGAATGTGTAATCTCGAATCTCTCTAGTTTTGCCTTCGTGATTTCTTCGATAGTGTATGTAGCAGCAAGTAATATATTGACTGAATCTTCAAGAAACGTACACCTTCGAAAATTTAATAGTAAACCGTACCATAATGCCGCGCGATCCCTTGTGGCATCTGCCTGTGGACTTGTCTGGAGAGCCCTTTGATATTTTCCTGCTTACTAAATAAACCTAGCCGCCCGGGATTAGCCGAGCGGTCTAAGGCGCTTCAGTAATGGACTGTGCGGCTGGTCCCGGCGGAGGTTCGAGTCCTCCCTCGGGCATGGGTGTGTGTGTTTGACCTTAGGATAATTTAGTGTGTAAGCTTAGGGACTGATAACCTTAGCAGTGAAGTCCCATAAGATTTCACACATATTTGAACATTTTTTTAAAAATAAACCTATATCGAAACGTACAGATCTTCTTTGTAGCGTCTCTACTTCCTCTAACAGTCCTATTTGGTACGGATCCAACACTTAAGAACAATATTCAAGTATTAGACGAAAAATAGTTCGTAAACTCCCCTCTCTGTGGGTAGAATACCCTTCTTCAACATTTTTCCAAAGAATCTGTCTGACAGTAGTAATCCAATCTCTCAAGGTCGAGGTCGGCGTCACTCACTCTAGGTCACCCTTAATGTCACCCCCTTCTCCCTCCCCCCCCCCCCCCTCGGTTGCTAGTCCTCCCCTCTCCTCCCCTCTCCTCCCATCTCCTTCTTTCCCTTCCCTATTCAGCGCAAATCCAAAATTGCGGATCTAGCTCACTTGTAACTGAAGATGGCCGAAATAGGTTACTTAAAACGCTGGTGCAAAAAATCAAGATAACGGAAATGGGAGGTTGTATACTACATGCACTACAATGTACAGGAGAGCCCACTCGTGCCACTTAAAAATGCCTACAAGTCCCCCATATCCCCTTTTCCCCTTATAACCCTGCAATTCACTGCACTCCTGTCTGCGTGTTCCCTAGACAATTTAGAGATTAGTGCCCTATTATTATTAACATTATTAATCCATAAAGAATTATGCTGGAGCATGCAGCGCCCTTGTCCACACAGCACAGGGTCTGGAAGAGAGTTCTTGATTGGGAGTCCATGAGGTTTGGGTCAGCCTCCGGGAGTGTGAGGAAATTTTTATTACGAATGCTCTTGTCCGTGACAGCTGTGAGTATTCTGTGAGAAGACAGTGTTAGTCGGTACGTGAGTACCGAAAACTGTGTGTGTCTGTATATTTAACTCGTTATTGTCATTGCTGCAGGTGACAATTCTGACTAACCCCTAACACTATCGTAGTATGAACTTCCAATGGCGAAAATATTAATTTTTATTACACCGTATAATCTGAATGTCAGGAACAATGAAAGAGTTTCAAAATATAATTTTTGTGGGGGTCTGCAGACTCAACGTGTTTCGAGAATGAAAACATGGTCCAAACTTACTGAACTCTTTTTATTATTTGTGCCAACGGCCAATGTAAAATGAAGCTGGAAGCTTGAAGATACGTGCCTGAAAATGACCCAAGGCTGAAATTGGCCTACCATATAGATAAGAAAAAGAGTATCGCCTACTTGAACCATGTTTTCATTCTTAAAATAAAAGAGTTCTTGTCAGAACGGCATCGCAGTAACTGGTCAATGAAGTGTTAGTTATCGAAATTCCAGAATACTGTGGTTGGAAAGCAACATTATCCAGCAATGAGTGTAATGGCCGAATCATGAAAGAGTCCCAGAAAAAAGAGAAGAATCGTCTACGAATGAATATTAGCTGTTAGCCTTGTAACTTAGGTAGAGATGTACAGTGCAAGCCGCTTTCGTTTGCCTATTGAGACATGCATTGGGAAATGGCTGAGTTCCCAATTGGAGCTAAAACGTCACACAGTCGCGTATCATAAATAAACAAACAGCCTCAGACGCCGTATGTAGAGGTTTCAAATGCCAAGCGAGTTAGAGTTCGGCAGAGTTCGACAACTAGAAAGCCCCGTCTTAGGATGAATCTTTTGATGTGTCGAGGTAGATAATGTGCAGCCCTTAGACAAAGCGGTTCTGTTTAGTTCACAGCAGAAGAGAAGCAAGAAAGAAGAAGAAGGAGTCACTATCCCGCGTCAAAGAACTGCGAGACCACAGCGAGCAGCCCATAAGAGTAAACAAGACAAGATGCCATCACGGCAGTTACGACAGCTGAGGTCGGGAATACTGTCATTTGAATTAGCGGCACGTGTCTGCTGATAGCACCGATTTCCTACATTACGCCTACACGAGAAGTGCCAAAACAGCACTGCTGCCTGACCGCTAAACGTGGTGAGTGAATCACAGCACAGTATCGAAATGAAATCTACGGCTGCGGAAACGAACGAACAAACACCAAATATGAATCTGGAAGGTAGTGAGGCCCCCAATCACCATATAGTTTTTTCTGACACATTTAATCGTGAAAGCTTTTTATGGAAATAAATATGAACTTACGTAATTGGTGGACAACTATGACCTAGCATTCCAACTAACGCCATGTTATATTCATAGTGTGCTGTTAAAATTAGGACTGTGGGTGCAGCTCGAAGTAAACTATTCGAACGGGATTTGACAGCAACTTGGGCAGATGTGACGGGCATTTTATTGGAGATCTGTGAGTCAAAATGGACTATGGACTACCATGCGTGTTCAGTGTTCTGCAATAGACAGAAAAGAGCCCGAAGTATCGCCGAATCGGTCAGTCGAGTAGACATATTGCAGCACCAATTTTGAGAACCCATCCAGGGAGTGATGAGGGCATCAGATGTTTCAGGTTGCCGTGCTCTAATCTGGAAGCTGGCGCGAGCAGATGAGAGGACTGAAACAGTGGTGAGAGCAAGAGGAGAGGATTTAACATAGCAAAGGCAATAGACCTAGCGTTAACAGACAAAGTATCCACCACATCTTGTAAAGAAAAGTGAGGTGAACCCTTTCACCCGAGAGATTACTGTTCTTGGTACACGAAAGGAGGTTATTATGCCAGGAATTACACTATGGAGAAACATCTCAGGAAAGTAGCCGTAATGCAGCCGATTTGTAGTGGAGCAGAGAAACGAGCTCCCTAGCCTCCGTCAAAGCTGAGAAGGATAGATGAAACACTACGCACGAAACTGAGGTTTTCAAGGGCATCCAGGGCCGTGTGATCAGGCGACTCCCGTGATATATTACGTTTGAGAAGAATTAGTCACTTAGGCCGACAGCGGATTGCCGGTGCTAGGCTAGCGAATAAGAAGACTCAGAAGCCGGGAAATCGAAGAACTTCATAAGTATGCAGTCGACCCGTGCTGCAAAGTTGTATTCAGTAGATTACAACTACAGTAGTCATTTCGAAAATATGAGTATCTGCTCAGGTAAGTGCAGGAACCACAGGGATCATACTATAAGGTGCCACCCAGATGAGCGTAATAAAGGAGTCAGCATTGACGAATGTGTGAACTATGCAGTTAATCCGACGAGAGAATAAAATATAAAGAGATCAAAAGAGGTAACAGAGACTCGTGGAGCCGCGACGTTAACGCTGAGGATAGAGGACTATGTGTATGGGGAGCGCAAGTTTCATGTAGTGGAGAGCTAGTTAGATTCCGTACGTGAAGGATTTTAAGGCAGAGACTTCTGCGAAAGTTGCAGAGTTATCATAGATTACGCAACAAAGACGCTGTAGGTCAAGGACAAGTCGTTATGATTAAGGGCGCAACAAGAGTCGAACCGCCGAATCTTGCGGCCTGGGAGAGATCCGCGCCGGGAGAAACGAGTTGCGTGGGTAAATGCGACACCACGAGTAACTGTAGGAATTGAGGAAGGATCGGACTTAGAGCCGAGAGAGAGGTGAGCCTCCAAAGCGAGGAACCAGAGGGCATAAAAAACGCTAAGACGCCGCATCTAAGGAAAACAAAAAACAAATTTGAACAACAGACATAAAAGAAAGAGAGTTTGTGTGACGTTTAACGAATTGGCCCTGAAGAAGAGAAGATTTAAAGGATGAAAGTGCAGAACACATATCTGACTGAAGGTACAGTGGAGAAGCAGCAGTTACAAATGGATGTGTCTTTACCTGCAGCCTTGGTGACCGTGCAGAGATGCACCTGCGTCACACGTATTTTGAATACTAAAGAAGAAGAAGTAATACTGGAATATCCCAAAGTAGCGACAGCGGCAGTAGCTCACATTTATGAAGACGAGGAACGCCACATAAGTAGTATATTTTCAGTGGACCAAGAAACAAAGTCGCCAGTTATCAGGCTAAAGGAAATGGTGCGAGTGTACCGCTTAAGCAATGAGGAAAGGAATGCAATTGTAGAATTGTGTCTTGCAAATTATGGCGTATTTCACCTGCCCGGAGACAGATTAAGGTGTACTGAGATGCCGAAGAATGAGATTAAGTTGAAACTAGGGGCCCAAAGTACAGTTATAATTATTCGACCGTATCGAGTATAAGAAGCGAAAGAGGAAGACCTCAGAAACAAGATAGTTTCCATATTTAAGGAAGATATCATTACGTCAAGCACAGGTAGGTCGAATTTCCCGTTATTTATGATTTCGGAGAAGGCAGACGCTTCAGGGAAACGAAAGTGGAGAGTGGTTGCGGACTACAGGTGACCACATGACAACTGAATTAGCACTGTATTTCGACTACCATGCATTGATGAGATTTTAAATAGACTAGGGAAAACCATATTTCGGCTACCATGTGTTGATGAGCCTTTAAATAGATTAGGAAAAGCCAAGTATTTCAGCACTTTGGACTGTGTGAAGGGTTACCACCAGATACTTTTGACTTCCAATGATAGAGAGAAAACACGCTTCTATACTCCAGGAGGGCATTACGAATATAAAGGATTACCAATATTAGTAATAGATGGTTGGTCCAACTTTCAGAGACTGATAAACACAGTACTAACCAGTCTTCAGTGATGCAAGATATGTGGCCGAACGGTTCTTGGCGCTTCAGTCCGGAACCGCGCTGCTGCTACGGTCGCAGATTCAAATCCTGCCTCGAGCATGGATGTGTGTGATGTCCTTATGTTAGTTAGGTATAAGTAGTTCTAAGTCTAGGGGACTGATGACCTCAGATGTTAAGTCCCATAGTGCTTAGAGCCATCTGGACGCAAGATATTTGTATGTTTAGATGATGTGGTCATGTTCGGAACTACATTAGAAATCCGTAATGCCAGACTTGGAGAAGCATTTGAAAGGTTCCGATTCTAAAGTTTAAAATTGCCAGTTTAAAAGTGTGGGTTCCTACAGAAATAGGTAACTTACTTGGGGCACGTAATTACCACACAAGGATTACAGCCCAATTCACAGAACGTGAATGTGATAAAATATGTGATAATATATAATAATAAAATATGTGATAATATCCATGACCCAGTGCCACGAAGCAGTTAAAGAACTTTCTAGGAAGCTTTTCATTTTAATGTCATTTTATCAAGGACTTCAGTCGGATAGCGAAACCGTTGCATTAATTACTGAGGAAAGGAGCAAATGATGAGTGGTCGACTCAGCAGAAAGCAGCTTTCCAGGACCTAAAAGTGAAAATAGTTAACTCCCCCATCGTTACAGTATACTGGTTTTACGAAGCGGTTCATAGTGAAAGCACACCCTGGCAAGCAGTTGATTGGTGCCCTGTTGATTCAATGTGAATTAGAACAGAGTTTGTCACTAACCTTGCATCCAGAACCCCGAGCCGCACCGAGAGAGGATATAATACGATCGAGCGTGAGCTCTTAGCGATAGTGTGGGCAGTGAACCACTACCGACTTCAAGCGAATGGAAGAAAATTCATTGTACGTTCTGATCTCAGGTTGAAAGTTAGTCTGTGGTTGCCTGTAGGTGTCTCTAGTGAAGCTCTGATACATACGCTGAGTTAATTTGGCCACAATGCTGCCTGTATTGAGTCCGATAAACTTCACATGAATTTAATTAAGAGCGTAATTATTGTTTCCTCTCTAAAAGCAACGGTGGACAGAAGTGCAGGGGAATTGTGTAGTTCAATAGATATATTCTGACTTAAAGTTTTATAATGAAATTTATTGACACAAAGACAAATATGTGTTTGATATTCAAATATGAGCTGTATGTGGAACATAAGCCTTGTGATTTAATGAAAAAATTACAGAGAAAAAGTATGGAAAAGCTGTCAAAATCCAGAAGGATCTGGTTCCGCAATAAGATGCAAATTAATTGTAACCAAAGCGAGTTTATAGGAAAGTGGTGCTACGTGCATCCTCTGTGAAGACAAGGCTACTGTTTTGGGATGGAAGCCAGCCCGACCCTTCTCCCCCCCTCCCCCTTCCTCACCCCTCCCCCCCCCCCCCACATCTGGTACAGCATCCTTCGAAGTGTCACTCACGGTGAGTGTCCGGAAATGATTCTACCTCCCCACGTTAGGTGTGTCCTGCACTGTACTTGTACCAAAATTCATCTGTGTTCTGATGGCAACCCTTACAAATTATGTACCTAAAGTTTTATCAGTAGGAACCATTAAGAAATTAATTTTAAGGATTATAAAATTTACCAATGTACCTCACTGCAATGTGACAGGGAGCTGCTGTTGAGTGAAAAGATACTGGTCCACAAATTTACTAACATATTTATTAAAAACACAAATAAATTTATTAAAACACAGAAAATGATGCAAGACAATCTGAGCAGTTACCTCTGGAATTAAATAAATTAATTTCCAACAACACAGCTGTTGGTAGATATTAAGTAACTTTCAGAAATGACTGACTGATATTAAAAATTTATTTTTATAGGACAACGTTTACTTAAAACATTGATTGTTGCTTAAAACAGAAGTTTAATTAGATCACAGGTCTATAACCTTAGGCTGCGTAATCCGCATTACAAGTTTCAAAAACACATGGAAAATACGAGTAGGTAATAGGACATTAAAATCAGCCATCCACCATCACATGACCGTTTGCATATAATTAGAAGGAAGATCATTGGTCCCAAGCAATTGGAAAGTACACTAAATTGAAAGTATAATACAAGTGGGGAGTTGCAGAGTCAACAATATTTCTCTTTCTTCACTTAAGTGTGGATGGCCAACGCTACTAGAGAGACAGACACTCTCGGCAAAGGTATTTATCGTACCCAGACCTCTTTGGTTGGAGCCACAATATAAACAAGATACATCAATCTATCCTGTGACATACGAACCACTAATTAACGCTTCTCATTTACATCACAATAGACCCTGTAAATACACTTGAAAAAGGCGAACTTTGCGCATGAAGCACCTGATACCAAAATAAATGAAAAGTTGAATTATGTATGCAGCCACTCTTAGTCAAACAGCTCGAGCACCCTTAGTTTAGTCACACATATTCGCAGAAGCGTAACTTGGGTGAGATCATTTAAAGTATTCATGAATAAAGGCGTTTACATGTCACCATTGATAAAGAGGATGATGAATTAGAATAGACACAGTGCGACACAACACAATTATGTACACGGTAATTGGACAATCACCATAATTTCTTGCAGATCGAAGCATAAGTTGAGAAATGCTCGACCAAGGGCTGCCATAAAGCAGGTGTTATGACGAGTGTGCTAAGAATCAGGAAACAACGCATGCTGTTTACCAGCTGCCCCTGCACCCTGTTCTTGGAACTGGTAGACAAGAAACTAACTCAGCATTACAGTAGACACAGGCCTCTTGCACACTCAAATGCCGAGAACAAGTCGGGTTCCACGCATCGCACGGAGATAGCTTTTTCAAGAGCAATCTCCAAGGCCCCAGCCGACACTCAGTCCCACCGAATTCGCAGTGACCAAACACGCACCTTTTAGCTGCGGACTAAGGATACTGCCGCTTTTATTTTTATTTCTTATTCAGCCGCTATCAAAGACACCGCTCAACCGCCCGTCAGTTCCAGAGCGCCTCCTGGCCACGACAACGTTTAAATACTGGCCTACAGACCTGCCCTCTGCAGGCGACAAATCGCTGGAGAAGCTATTGCCGTCAGAAAGGCTAATAACGAGAGGGAGCTATCCAGTCAAAACGTGTCAGCACGGCACGCTCACTTTTATAAAGTGACTCAAAGTTGATATATAAATATAACCATCAGACGAAGTCGATAATTGTAATGTGTTTAAATGACAAATACAAAGCGATATTCAAACATAACATGGAATAGAGCAAAGAAAATTTTTATTGTGTGTCTTAAGCACACTTACGTTGCGCAACTGAAGCGAATTTTTTGTGTGGGGTACCACATTACTATCTGTTTTAAGACTACTATTACTGCTAATGTAAAGTGTTACCTAAGATTGCCCTTCACCATCTACTCCTTCATAATATAATTATGATCTAATATGCAAGATAAGGAAATCAATAAAACTTGCATGCAAAGTGATAAAACTAGAAAGGAAATACACTAGTTTTCTTTCTAGTTTTATCACATTATATAGAGTGTCGCATTTTAATCTATACTGGCCTATGTCTCTGGAGCGGCACGATTCTGAAAAAAAAGTCTCTAGTTAAAGTTGCAAAGTTTTAAGGATTTCATGGAGTGGTTACCTCTAAATGACCTTGATTCCTGTTTTCAAGGTCAAACCAAGCTCAAGATCATTTTTGTAAATGGTAAACTCAATTTTTTCGTTCCATATTCATATTCTACGTGGAAAAATACGCATTGTTTGTAAGAAACATTTTTTTGAAAAAACAATGGTTTGTCCCCAGGTGACGTCATTGTTTATTTCCCAGGTTACCAGTATCTCGAGAATGAAGCGAGATCGTAAAAAATTTTCAGTGAAAATCTTGTGTGATTTCTGAACACTGCCCACTGGTGAAATTTTCGTGAACTTGAAATCTCCTTGAAATTCTTCACTTGGGATTAACCTGAAAGCAAATACCGTTGGCACTAGCGGAGCTCATTGTGTACCACGTAGACGTCACCCAGCAGACTTCGCACTGAAGAGGGCTGATTAGTATGGTTCTGAGTGGATATTTAGGATCTCAGAAGCTCTATAAACTGCCCATGTTGCCCAATGCGCGTTTGAAGTCTCTGCCGGAAACTGGTCTCGACATCATCCAATGTCTGATAGATGATTTCCTGGAAAGCCGCCACAGTTCTTTCTCTGATATATTCTGACGTCGTCGGGGGAGTGGAGTACACCATCTGCTTCGCAGTTTCCTGTAAGCTGAAGTCCAGTGGTGTTCAGTCTTGCGATCTTGGCGGGAATTCACGAACTGCACTACCGATAGCAATCCATCGATTTGGGTAAGTTGCATTAAGACACCTCCTGGCAGGTAAGGACTGATGTGCACGGGCGCCGTTATGTTGAAAACACATACAAGCTCGTATGTCTAGGCGAATATTTTCTGATAACACAAACACTAGATTCTGGAGAATATGAAGACAGAGCAAGCCGTTCAACGTCACGCCATTAAAAAAAAAAAACAGCATCTACCACGTAATCTCCAACTGTGCCCGCCCAGAAATTGATTGACCATAGTCTCTGTGTTTGATGATCTCGTTGCCAGCGAGGATTTGCCTCCGCACGGTAGTGTGCGTTACGTAGATGGCTCCCATGTTGTTGAAGTTTGCCACTTTTGTAAAGAGAGTTCATGTGAAGAAAAACAGGTCACGACGTATTTGCGTATCGGCCCATCGGCAAACTGCCAGTCGTCTCTCCGATTGTGCCGGCAGAAGCACAATGCTGGTCTCTAATTCGGCACACTCCAAGTGGTGCATATTGGGTTCAAATGGCTCTGAGCACTATGGGACTCAACTGCTGATGTCATTAGTCCCCTAGAACTTAGAACTAGTTAAACCTAACTAACCTAAGGACATCACAAACATCCATGCCCGAGGCAGAATTCGAACCTGCGACCGTAGCGGTCTTGCGGTTCCAGACTGCAGCGCCTTTAACCGCACGGTCACTTCGGCCGGCTTGCATATTGGGTTCCGCTAATGCCGACGGTATTGGCTTTCAGGTTAATGCCTACTGAAGAATTTCAAGGCCATTTCAAGCTAACGAAAATTTTACAAGTGAACAGAGTTCAGAAACCATATAAGATTTTCATTGAAAATTTTTTCGATCTCGCTTCATTCAAGAGACACGGTTAACCTGAGAAAGTTACAATGACGTGCTCCCTGGCGACAATGTTCCCTATAAACAGTGCGTATTTTTTCGTGCAGAATACGAATATGGGTTAAAAAAATAGGGGATACCATTTGCAAAAAGGAACTTGTCCTAGGTTTGACCTTGAAAACATGGTTCAAGGTCATTTCAAGGTAACCACCCCATCATCCCCTTCAAACTTTACAACTTTTACTAAATACTTTTTTTGCAGAATTGTGCCATTCCAGAGATACCGGCCAGTGTAGGTTAGAATGAGACACCATATATATATATATATATATATATATATATATATATATATATATATATATATATATATATATATAGGGATGTCACCTAACGTTACCGCTGGATATATTTCGTAAACCACATCAAATACTGACGAACCGATTCCACAGACCGAACGTGAGGAGAGGGGCTAGTGTAATTGTTTAATACAAACCATACAAAAATGCACGGAAGTATGTTTTTTAACACAAACCTACGTTTTTTTAAATGGAACCACGTTAGTTTTGTTAGCACATCTGAACATATAAACAAATACGTAATCAGTGCCGTTTGTTGCATTGTAAAATGTTAGTTACATCCGGAGATATTGTAACCTAAAGTTTACGCTTGAAACCTCCGACGTTCAGTTGCGTGTTGTAACAAACACGGGCCACGGTCGGCAAGCAGCATCTGCAGGGACATGTTTACGATGAGGACCGTGTTTACGTGTGTGGCTGTAGTGCACTGTTGTGGTTTGGTCTAGCTGTCGCAGTGTCCGCTTGTAGCGCTTGCTGCTATTGTTATTCTGCATTCGTCTCCGCACGCAGACCAAATGTAGTACACCGTCTTACCAGACGTCTGTGATAGTGTAGTGATGTAGGAACTGTGACCATGGTGTATTCGAACTCTGAAAAGGCAGAGATGATACTCATCTATGGCGAGTGTCGACGAAATGCAGCTGAAGCCTGCAGGGTGTAAGCAGAACGGTACCCGGACCGAGAGCATCCAACGTGCCGCACATTGCAAAACATCTACCACCAACTGTATGCAACAGGTATGGTCGTAGCACGCAAACGGGTGCGTAACAGGCCCGTCACAGGAGAAGAGGGTGCAGTTGGTGTGTTAGCTGCTGTTGCCATGAACCCACACATGAGTACACGGGACATTGCGAGAGCCGGTGTGCTGAGTCAAAGTAGTGTCATGCGCATACTGCATCGTCACCGCTTTCACCCGTTTCATGTGTCGCTACATCAGCAATTACATGGTGATGAGTTTAATCATCGAGTGCAAGTCTGTCAATGGGCATTGACAGAGAATGCGGTGCAGTTCTACCTGTTTACCGATGAAGCGGGTTTCACAAACCACAGGGCAGTGGATCTACGGAACATGCATTACTGGTCGGTGTACAATCCTCGCTGGCTCAGACAGGTAGATCGACAGCAACCGTGGACTGTAAATGTATGGTGCGGAATCATTGGCGACCACCTCATTGGTCCTCACTTCATTGCAGGGGCCCAAACAGCTGCAACGTACATCGCGTTTCTACAGAATGATCTGCCAACGTCGCTCGAAAATGTCCCACTGGAAACGCGTCGACGTATGTGGTATCAGCATGATGGTGCACCTGCACATTCCGCAATTAACACTAGGCTGACCCTTGACAGGATGTTCGACGGGCGTTTCATAGGACGTGGAGGACGCATAAATTGGCCAGCCCGTTCTCCTGATCTTACACCTCAGGACTTCTTTCTGTGGCGTACGTTACAAGAGAATGTGTACCGTGATGTGCCTACAACCCCTGAGGATATGAAACAACGTATTGTGGCAGCCTGCGGCGACATTACACCAGATGTACTGCGGCGTGTACAACATTCATTGCGCCAGAGATTGCAATTGTGTGCAGCAAATGATAGCCACCACATTGAAAATCTATTGGCCTGACATGTCGGGACACACTCTATTCCACTCCGTAATTGAAAACGGAAACCACGTGTGTACGAGTACCTCACCCCTCATGGTAATGTACATGTGCGTCAGTGAAAAAGACCAATAAAAGGTGTTAATAGGTGGACGTAATGTGCTGTTCCAGTCTCTTCTGTAGCTAAGGTCCATCACCGTTCCCTTTGGATCCCTACGTAATTCGGTGCTCTCCGATATACGCGATCGAACAGCGGAGGAGTGGTACTCAAGCGTCAACTTTGGATTACAATATCTCCGGATGTAATTAACAATTTACAGTGCAACAAACGGCACTGTTACGTATTTGTTTATATGTTCAGGTGTGCTAACAAAACTAACGGGGTTCCATTCTAAAAACGTAGGTTTGTGTTAAAAAACATTCTTCCGTGCATTTTTTTATGGTTTGTATTAACCAATTACACTAGCCCCTCTCCTCACGTTCGGTCTGTGGAATCGATTCGTCAGTATTTGATGTGGTTTACGAAATATAACCAGCGGTAATGTTAGGTGACTCACCCTATATATATATAAGGTAGTGAGAACGTACTGTTGCCCAAGAAAATAAATTTTCAGGTAACATTGTCGAGGATAATTCGTCAGTAGTCACATCAGACAAACGATATGGTATGACTTCTACAGGATTATGAATAAAGTTATCCTAATAGATTTTGAGAGATAAAAGAACGGGATGGAAGGATACGTTACACTCCTCTAGCGTTTTCATTATCGTGATGAGCTACAGCCGGGAAGGCGTAACTTGCGATGGCACGCCACCGACAGGGTCTTTTGGGTTTTGTGCTGGTCTTCTTGCCCATTCGCTGTTACTCAGTATGTTCTCTAGTAGAACTTGTCATGATATAAGTAGTTGCTCCAGATTGAATGCGCAGGTGCAGAAGAATTAAGAGTGAAATTCGACCCATAAACAATTACAGCCTGAATGTAAGATGTACGAAATTTACGGATAGCGGACTTAACATCTGCTCGTTTGCCGTTCGGTACTTCCTCATCCACCACTTATTCGTCTCTCCATGTCTCCGTAGGCTGTGCACACGTACAAAAGTGTGGTTCGCATGATGTCTCAGATACGTGCCGAGGACCATTCGTAGCAGAGCGAACTTGATGGCCACCTTACCACCACATGCACTTAGATAATGGAACCCGGTGCGCCTAATGCTTCTGTGGTCTGTGACTTATAAAAGTAAATATCAAACAGGCAATCCCACACAACAGTGACAAGGGCAGGCACGGTGGCCACCTTAGCACCATACGTAAACAACAATTACCATGGAAATGGCCACTCACATAAATGAGTGTCAATGTTCAATCAAGGAAGGAACTGGGACAGGTGCTTCACTATCAAGACATGTTCCATGTTCGATGAGGTATTCCCTCTGCCTCACACCTCATAAGCACACCGAAACACGAGACCCGGCTCAGCCCATACCATTGCTAAAGACGATTGTCCATACGACCCTCAAAGGCAACTACACCCACGTAGCAGTGAGTTGAGAAAAGTTATTGTTATTGTACAGCACAACTGTTGTATATGACATCAGCATCCTACAGGCGCCAGTACTTATGTTCTTATGAATGGCTACGTCTCACTCAAACAGCATCAGACAAAAAAATGAAAAGAAATAACTATATCCTTGACAATAACACATATACTCATTCCTTTGCGCAGCTACACAAACAACAGAAAAGAAAATCTAAAACGAAATCCTACATCTAAAAGAAAACAAGCACACCATTGGGGAGATCTATTCTAGGATTTTTTTTATTTGGCAGACGTGGTGGAGTTAAACTGACCTTTTCTCCTCAATGATTCCACACCACAACGTTTCCATGCGCGATCGTCCACACCCAGAATGGGCCATTGCATACGGAAAAGCATTTGTCACACTTCCGCTTTACCCTATTGGAAAGTCAGAAGGACTTCACAAGTACCTTCTCGCCAACATAGCAATGGTGTGTCCACTGTCAACTCTCGTCTTTGTACTCCTTGCTGCCACCTGGAAACTTGTGCGCCTTATGGAACCTCAGAGTAAAGACTACTGTTTTCCTAATCGATCTTGTTGTTGCCGGAGTTCATTGTCAGAGCGGTTTCGTTCTTGATGCAACTTCTCTTCGTAGTGGTGTGAACTGTTCCTTGTCTTGGCGCCCACACTTCAGCCTTCTGAATTTCAATCACTGGAGCGTCTGAATCAGTCTGCTCGTGTGCTGCAGAAGGTACTAAAATGTCTGTATCGTTGGCAGCCTTGTCCAGACTTTGGTAAATGATCTGTGAAAGTTGTTTCGACGGGAATTCAACAGATTCATGATACATTCCAGTAGTTTTCTTGTTATTCGGAAACTTTGGCTGGAACTGTCTGCCGTACTCTTCTTGCCTGGATCTGCTGATACGTCTGCTTCTCTGCGCCATATTTTGACACGTTCTCAGCAGTGTTCCTTCGTAAGTCAGCATCATCAGCAATGTTGGCCTCCTAGTGTTCATTCTGTATTTGATGGGGCTGTACATATGTCGTCCGTGTAGAATATGACAGTCGCTACAGCAGTATAACCCCTTCCTCTCTTGTAGTTTTGAAGCTCACCTCTACAGCCATCTTAATCATCATGTCCTTCTTATGAACATCATCACCGTTATTGGTCGGTCGATTAGCCCTTTTATTTGCCCCTGAGTGCAGCAAAACTTCAGATTGTCAGCTGGCAACTGTGCGCTTACTGCTTGTTCGTCAAACTTAATTACAATTTAGGTCCCCTTGTTTAAGGTGACCACTCCTCTATCCAAGTCGAACATCGCCTCGTATTTCCTCAAGAAATTCATGCCAATAACCAGCTAGACTGCAAGGTTGGTATCCCCAGAAAGTTTGTTTCTAGACGGTAGCATTGACATTAAGATTCGAATCTCGAGTGCAGCTTGACCTTTGTGACGTTTCCTGCGATTGCCCATCTGACTTTCGTCTATTTTATAGTGAATATTGGCCAGTTTCTATTTTCTGTAAAACGATGGAATTGCTGTTCGGAAATGGCTGATTATGTGGCTACAGCTATCCACAATGCGACATAACGTAACCACCCCAACAGTAACCGAGGGTTCTCACTGCCAATTTCTTCTTTTCCTTCTCTTAATATGTCAGGTTATCCTCGTGCCCAGTTAGATGATCTGGTTCTTGCGGGAATTGTTAGCGGAGTTATTGTGGACCGCCACCGCTCGCCTCGTCAGTTATGGCTAAACTTCGGTTTCTCTGTCCTTGGGTTGGGAATCCGGATCTCAGTTCTCTTGCCCTGCTGTTGGTTTTGGTTGGGTCCACGCCTCCCGCTGATTGCGCCCCTGATCTCGCCAATTTCGGTCAAATCTGCGGGTGTTATCTTGTTCGTACCGTTGGTTTCCGTAATTCTTGTAATCGCGCTGCCCTACTCTTCTTGATGATCCAGGATGTTCGTTCCCTTCGTTTCTCCTGTCGTTGACCTGCCGGGGTTACTGATTCTTCCTCTCATGAATTATTTTCTTGTCTGTAACATTCTGTACTCCATACATAAGCTCTAATTCAGACAGTAAGGTCTTGAATGTTTCCATACTGCCTCCGCGTCTCCATACTAATGCTTGTTGATACTGTGACGCGTGCTTTGAGAAAGAGAACGGAATTACTGCTGATGCCCCGCAGGACGCGTCTAGGAAGTGATTCTTCTGCAATAAAGCCTGAAACGTCTTGAGAGGGCTCTTGTAGCCTAAGGATTTGAAGTCCATGACATTAATGTTTTATTCTGTCTTGAATACCAGTAAGTGGCGAGAAATACTTCGTTTAATTCATCATAGGTTCGATAGTTTGCCGCGTCTTCGCACATCTTTTCGGCGACTGTTCCCTTCATGTGTGCACAGGTAAACTCAGACTTAACACTGAGGGGCCGTCAAGTTGGAAAGGACCTACTAAAGTGACGGAGCATAATTGTTTGGTTTAGCGGATTTCCGGTTTCCTTGAAATTTTGAAACTTTACATTTGACAAAATGTGTTTATTTACTATCAAAAACAGTCTTGATCATTATTTATTTATTACGGTGACCGGTTTCCACCACTACTGTGGTCATCTTCAGACCAATGAAGACGCGTTGTACCGATCATCATCAATTCATCCCTATCGACGCACAAGTGGCCGAAATGCCGCCAAATCGAAAGACTTGCACCCGACGAACGGTCTACCCGACGGGAGGCCGTAGTCACACGACATTTACATTTTCCATAATCACCAGCAGAAGGAGGTTCTTACTCATTGATCTTAAGATGACCAGAGTAGTTGTCAAAACCGGTCACCGTAATAAATAAATTATGATCAAGACTGTATTTGATAGTAAATTTTGTAACACATTGATCACTGTTCATTCCCATTATGTATTCAAAAGTAATAAAATGTGTCTATGATCGAACGTGCGTTCGTTTCTCAAACCAGAGCATCTCACTGAATCAGATACGTGAATCTGCGTTAGTTCATACCCTCTGTTACCATCATAATGTCGCGTGTCTTAGCTAAATATATTCGGAGTTCTCTCGACTGTCGTAAGTTTATCCTCGAGTGCGCTCTCGTCGTGGCCACACATGCATTTTGAGTGGCGCTCGTCATAGTGGAACGCTTCGGCATCGTTCGCACCGTTGGGAGCCCACACACGTTCGTATCGGACGGTTACATTTATCCCTGAACCACCAGCTCTGAGCGTGCTCAATCTGAGCTACCCGGTGGTCCAATTTTTTTTTTTAAATTTTGTTTGAGTTCAACTCGATCGCGTTCTGTCCCTGTCCCAGTCGGGTGGTCAAGCCCTTAACATTTTTGTTCGATCTGAATTTCACGATTTTCGCTCGGGCCTCTGCAACAGGAACTATTTTCTTTCCACTGGTGCTTGTGTCCTAGCTACGCGCACGTCTCTTTTAGCGGCAAGCGCCATTTGTCTCGCTTCCTCACACACTCGTGCCACCTCCGTTACTCTGCCACCGAACTCATGAGTAAGGTCGGTAATTTGTTTTTTTTTTTTTTTTTTTTTTAGTTCGTTCGCCCTACTCCTTTCTTTCCCCTGCCTCTTCCCTTCTTCTCTCGGCGTCCTCCATTGGCATTCTAATGTCTACCATAATTTCATGTGCGCCCCAGGTAGCTGAGTGATCAGCGTGACAGAATGTCAAAAAAAAAAGAAAAAAAATGGCTCTGAGCACTACGGGACTTAAAATCTGAGGTCATGAGTCCCCTAGAACTTAGAACTTCTTAAACCTAACTAACCTGAGGACATCACACACATCCATGCCCGAGGCAGGATTCGAACCTGCGACCGTAGCGGTCGCGCGGTTCCAGACCGAAGCGCCTAGAACCGCTCGGCCACCCCGGCCAGCGCAGAATGTCAATCCTAAGGGCACGGGTTCGATTCCCGGCTGGGTCGGAGATTTTCTCTGCTCAGGGACTGGGTGTTATGTTGTCCCAATCATCATCAATTCATCCCTATCGACGCACAAGTCGCCGAAGTGCTGTCAAATCGAAAGACTTGCACCCGACGAACGGTCTACCCGACGGGAGGCCGTAGTCACACGACATTTACATTTTCCGTAATTTTATTCCTCCCTTTTGTCTGCCTTGTGCTACTTCGTCACCCATTCCGATAATCGGCGACGTGACCGATGATTCTGGAGCACGAATGAAATGGTGACGACTGGGCGATCCGTTTTCCTCATGTCGTTTACTGACTATCACGTCAATACCTCGCTAGTTTGGACTGTCTGTACTTCCGGTCCATGATCTAACTATGATGGGTGGCAGTTACCCACATGCGGTCCTCAGTACTCCATGGCACAATAAGTCAGTTCGGCCTCCGTTATGTCCTCGTCTTTGCCGCCAGCGTGTTCCTTGACGATACAAGTTTCTGCGCTGTCTTCCCCTCTTAATAATCGTAGTCTACTCCACGTGAGCACTGACGTATCCCAAAGAAAATCCTTTAAAACGAAAACTAACCTAAACATCTATCCTTTCTACATGCAGAATTTCAACATAGGAAATTACCCCTCCCAAAAAAGATAACACACAAAAATTAAACAGGCTATCGACGACGGTAACAACGCCAAACTCAACACTCTTAGTACATGTGAAACAGAACGCACAGAAACGGGAATTATCACTGAAAATAATCTGATAAATAAAGAGAACGGTCAAGGAATAGTATAAAGGCACTAGCACTTCAGAATTTCCACAGAACAAAGTGAGTATTGAGGGCAGGTAATTATATATTTTAATCGGAAGAATCTGAGAGCATCGAATTCTACTGCATGGATAGCCAGTAAGGGACTTTAGCCTGCTGTTGCGTGTAGTTGGCCCTAACTGAAACGAAAATTAGGAGCACAGTGAATCTCAGTTGCGAACCACACCTATTACGGCTCACATCTATTACACGCAAGGAAAGACGCTGAATGAAATTGCCCCAATGAAACACGTCTTGAGCCGGTTACACTCCACATAAATTTAATAAAGGGATACGTTATTACTTCCACTCCACAAATAATGATACAGGGGAATTATGTAGTTCAACAGAGAAATTCTGACCGAGAGTATTACAATGTGATTTATTGACTCGAAGACAAACATAAGCATGAAACTCAAATATAAGCTGTATGAGAATCATTGACCCCATGAGTTGCTGACAAATGTATGGACAAAAATAGATAGAGACACTGGAAATTTACAGTGGGATATATCTGAACAAATTTATGTGAGGCACGTGTATGTGACTTGGGCAGCAGTGAGATGCAATATATTGTAATTGAAGGTATCGTATCAGTAATCGAATGTTTTGCCGCACTATTACCAAATCAAAGGAAAGTGGTGGTGCTGTGAAGACAAAGGTACTGTGGTGGAGCGTGAAAACGATTAATGGATTCCCAGTAAGATGGAGAAGTGTATATTACCACAAACAGCGAATTTCGGTCCGAATACAATGGCTTCCATTCACCCCTGGGTGTGCAGCGACGCGGCTGACGGCGTCCGCGGTAGCGGGCTCCCTACTCGACCGCGGAACCCCATTTGTCCAGATGGCCGGACAGGTAACAGCCTAACAAAATCACTCTCCGACAACGTACAGAAGAGTAAATGACGGCCCTGTGGTGTTTCCTTCTTCACGGGTCCACCGGAGTTTCTGCTCCGTTGCGCTAGTGACCAACCATTTGCGGCCCAACGATTTTTCCGCCAATCATAGCTATTAAACAAAAATGGCAAATCTCACACTACAAATTTATATCACCCACGAGTTCCTATAGCGGCCATAATCATGAGCTCACACGAGGGTCAACCTTCCAATCACAGCTTTGCGAGATGTCGACGTGTGAAACCCTCTGGCGTGAGACATCAATGGGCTATCCGAATTACATGGTCTAAAAGAGAGCCGCCGAGGCACACCTTCGAGACAGACGGCCGCTTCCGGGAAGTCGCAGCAGGCAATGCCGTGGCCTTAACGTCTGTGCTCCGTCTTCTTTCTCGAAACACGCCACTTTGGACAACAGCGCTCGCCCCGGTAACACGGTATCCGCGGCGGCTGGAGCCGCATATTGCTAACATCAGAAGGCGACTCGCGGACAACAGTCTTAGGCACCTGTTCTACTATCTGAAACCCCTCCCAACCGCCTTATATTCATCTCTGGGCTGGTACAGCTAGAGTATAGGCCAGCTGCGATTCTGGGAACCCGTCAGATTTCTCCCCTCGCCGACCACGCTCAAAACTAGCACCTGAAGCCTACACTGCGATCGCATGCTTGAAAGGAAAAATTGTTTAAAAAATTGTATCATTCAACCACTCAAATCGTTTCCCTCACCTGCTGGTACAGAGGATCCGACCACTGATTTGCATAATGAAGTATATCCATCGTATATTAAATGCAATTTGTGTATATGCAGAATCAAACGTAATAATGGAAGACGGACTGGCGTAATGGGTCTACTACCATGCGTGGGAGGGTCAGAAGGGCTGCCATGTTACAAGATATTTGAAGTGGTGGCGCATATAAGTGATCTATTGTCAAGATTAATGAAATTCGGGATTAAACTAGCAGAATACGCCCTCGAGATAATGTACAGAAGAGGATCACAAAACACAGTAGCAGACGGATTGTCACAGATACTAGAAGTCGCAGCTGCCATCACTAAGAATGTGGAAGTGAACAACGAGGAGGAACAAGCAACAATCATTCAATGATTAGTGAAGATGAGAAGCTAGCCCTTCTGAAACAATTCAGTGATTCGCCCGACACCAAGGAATCAACAACTCTTATGACCGAATAAAAAAGGTATAGATGAGTCACAGGGATGAAGGACATAGAAAAGTACATTATAAGCTGCGAGAGTTGTCAGAATAACAAGATTAGGTAGAATAGGATGAAGATGACCTCAGTACTAAACAAAATATCTAACCATGTACTAGCTCCTTGTGATATCGACGTAGTCGCAACGTTTCAGATAATGGAGAAAGGAAACAGATATACACTCCTGGAAATTGAAATAAGAACACCGTGAATTCATTGTCCCAGGAAGGGGAAACTTTATTGACACATTCCTGGGGTCAGATACATCACATGATCACACTGACAGAACCACAGGCACATAGACACAGGCAACAGAGCATGCACAATGTCGGCATTAGTACAGTGTATATCCACCTTTCGCAGCAATGCAGGCTGCTATTCTCCCATGGAGACGATCGTAGAGATGCTGGATGTAGTCCTGTGGAACGGCTTGCCATGCCATTTCCACCTGGCGCCTCAGTTGGACCAGCGTTCGTGCTGGACGTGCAGACCGCCTGAGACGACGCTTCATCCAGTCCCAAACATGCTCAATGGGGGACAGATCCGGAGATCTTGCTGACCAGGGTAGTTGACTTACACCTTCTAGAGCACGTTGGGTGGCACGGGATAATGCGGACGTGCATTGTCCTGTTGGAACAGCAAGTTCCCTTGCCGGTCTAGGAATGGTAGAACGATGGGTTCGATGACGGTTTGGATGTACCGTGCACTATTCAGTGTCCCCTCGACGATCACCAGTGGTGTACGGCCAGTGTAGGAGATCGCTCCACACACCATGATGCCGGGTGTTGGCCCTGTGTGCCTCGGTCGTATGCAGTCCTGATTGTGGCGCTCACCTGCACGGCGCCAAACACGCATACGACCATCATTGGCACCAAGGCAGAAGCGACTGTCATCGCTGAAGACGACACGTCTCCATTCGTCCCTCCATTCACGCCTGTCGCGACACCACTGGAGGCGGGCTGCACGATGTTGGGGCGTGAGCGGAAGACGGCCTAACGGTGTGCGGGACCGTAGCCCATCTTCATGGAGACGGTTGCGAATGGTCCTCGCCGATACCCCAGGAGCAACAGTGTCCCTAATTTGCTGGGAAGTGGCGGTGCGGTCCCCTACGGTACTGCGTAGGAGCCTACAGTCTTGGCGTGCATCCGTGCGTCGCTGCGGTCCGGTCCCAGGTCGACGGGCACGTGCACCTTCCGCCGACCACTGGCGAAAACATCGATGTACTGTGGAGACCTCACGCCCCACGTGTTGAGCAATTCGGCGGTACGTCCACCCGGCCTCCCGCATGCCCGCTATACGCCCTCGCTTAAAGTCCGTCAACCGCACATACGGTTCACGTCCACGCTGTCGCGGCATGCTACCAGTGTTAAAGACTGCGATGGAGCTCCGTATGCCACGGCAAACTGACTGACACTGACGGCGGCGGTGCACAAATGCTGCGCAGCTAGCGCCATTCGACGGCCAACACCGCGGTTCCTGGTGTGTCCGCTGTGCCGTGCGTGTGATCATTGCTTGTACAGCCCTCTCGCAGTGTCCGGAGCAAGTATGGTGGGTCTGACACACCGGTGTCAATGTGTTCTTTTTTCCATTTCCAGGAGGGTATTTTAACGTTGCATGGTGCACTCCCGAATTTCGTTGAAGCGGAGCCTGTACAAAACAGGATTTTGACACAATAGCGCGTGTCTAACCACGGAGAATAATATCCAGTTATGGAATGCCGTCAGTGTTGTTGAATGGCCAAGCAACAAACTTCATGAGTGACATTTAAAGAGAGTTTTTCGTTTACTGAAGATTGAGAAGATTAAATTTTGTGCATACCATCTCCAAACGAGTGGAGCACTTGAAGCAATGTATCGAATGCTAACACAGCAGATACGCCATTATTTTGCATTGAAGCAGGAAAACTGGGGTGAATGAATGCATTTTTCCACTTTTTTATCTGACACCATACCTTTTTCATCAACTGGGCTCACATCAGTTGAGTTGTTTTTCGGTAGAATATGCAATATTCCCGGAATTATACAGTGGTAGCCGACCAGATTACAATATAACTACAGTAATTACGTAACGGAACTAAAAACAAAGGAATGTTTCAGATGCATCACATGGCAAGTAGTTTTAACAAGGGATTCAAAGAGAAGAATAAGTAATATTATGATTGCACTCATAGGACTTCAAGGCATTAGAAAAGGGATTATTTCACGACAAAAGTGTGAAAAGAAGCGAAATAGTCCGTATAGAGGACCTTTTTCTTGTCACAAGGACTCATGAACCAAATGAAGTACTTGAATTATACTTCAGTTAACGAATGAGAGGTTGCTAACGGTACGAGCCGCAAGTTCATTCGATATGAGGTATGTGAGGCTGTGGTAAAATCGAGTTCATTTGTCCTGAAATATAAAGGATGAATAATAGGATAGATTTTATCAAAAACTGATTGAAAAGTGATTTGTGTGTAAGAACGAAAAACGTTTTGGTCAAGGAGACATTGTGATCAGTACTGGGAGACAGGTCGACCACCCGTCCCCTCGCCTCTCTTAGCCTAACATTAGCAGCAGTAGCAAATACAATGAGAGACTGGAGAAGGAAGACATAAGCGAGAAACGCGCAAATTAGACTTAATTTTATACATATTTTGCATTTGCAAAGATGACTGTATTCAGTACACTGGAAGTATGAAAAGGAGTAACCAAAAACTAAATTGATGGTCTTTGGGGTCATTATCAGTATCATCAATTCCGTACCACCCATGTTTCTATGATTGTTAGACGGAGGTTTGTGGGAAATAAAGCGTGGATGGTATATCTATACGGTACTATCGTGTTTGAAAACGATATGAAATACCATCTACAATGAGAAAGGGAAGTTCAGCACATCTAAATTTTAGCATAGAAAAGTATCCTTTTGGGCTACAAGAAGTGAATTACCTAGGAAAGGTAATTAGCCAAGATGGAGTAAAAACAGACCCAAGATTGGCGAATGTTCTATAGGATTTTTGAGCAAGACAGGTAAGAAATTGTTGTCCATTTGAGGTTCATGTATTTTCACAGGAAATATTTCCCAGGATATTTGTATACAGCACTACCTCCCATGAGCCTATTGGGTTGGTGCGTAAGTTCGTAGCGTTCGCCCATAAGTTTGATAGACAACAAATACACACAATCCAAACTTCAGTCATCGATAATATATTCTACATCACTATTTAAACACTATGGAAAGGATTCTGTAGCCGCCTTTCGTTAGTCCGGTAGCCCATATTCACTAGCATTTCTCTTTCTTTTCCTTGTTTCTCTTTCCTCATAACTCTCATAGCGCTGTGATTGAATGAATGTGGTTGTGTGTCACGTTGTTAGACCGTGGTGTAGTCTGCTGCGGAAAGTCTGCGATAGTTGTACAGATTCAGCAGCAATTGTACAGAATAGCCAACTCTCGCTACTTGTGAGAAATCCACCTGCGTTAGGTTGGTGGCGGAAATGGCATCTTTGGGTTTTCCGGGCCACACGGATCGTGGAAGAGGCTGGAGAAGAAAAAGGGAGGCAGTCTGCCGCCGGTACGGTAAGCGTCCACAGCTGTGCTCTAGTCGAAGGAGGGTGAGTTAGACTGACCGCGTGGCGCGTTGTTACTTGGCTAGAGGAGAGCTATTAGCTTTTGGTCTCGCTTTTCAACTGTGAAAGATTGCTTTGCCTTGTAGCAGCAAGGAATGCAAAACTTTGGCAGATTTCTATTTTAGTCAATTTCTTTAGCAGACTTGGATCCGCCGGAAGTGCGGCACACAAAGGTGTCGATAAGAAGTGAGCACTCGCTTCCGTATGAATGTCTGTTTGCCTTCAGCTGTGCCTGTATAAGCTTTCATTTTTTCTAAATATTAATAACTTTGCCTTATCGTAAATTTTCCTTGCTTTATGTATCTTTCGCCCGTGTGGAGCCAACCACGTGGTTAACATATTAGAGTTTGCTGGGCTATCGTCATCACTAACTGTCCGATCTCATGTTTGTTTTAAAGAATGTTAACTGTTCATGATTGCATGATGTGATATTGTTGCAACTTGGCCACGATACTTAGAAATTGCGTCTCCACAAACCACGTGGGCACGCGGGTGTACTGCGAAACGTGTACCGTTTTACGAGTTATTGCGAGCAGTTATCAGGCAACAGCTGTTATATGAATTATTCACACCAGTGCTTCTAAGTGTGGATTATAACGGTGAATGTATCGATTCTTTCCTTTAATGTTTTAGGAATTAATGTTATCAAGAACTGTGTACATGCCTCACATCCATATCTTAGGAATAAATGATTTTATCCACAATTTTCTTTTCTATTCCGAGGTTACGATTTTGCACCCTAGCCACTCACCTCGTAGCTTTCCCGTTAGCACGTCCAACGTGTTTCCCTTACGCACAGGTCCAGTGATTAGTTTCCTCTTTTATTTTAAAACAAATGCTTTAGATTAAATTTTAGCCAGCCGGTGTGACCGAGCGGTTCTAGGCGCTACAGTCTGGAACCGAGCGACTGCTACGGTCGCAGGTTCGAATCCTGCCTCGGGCATGGATGTGTGTGATGTCCTTAGGTTAGTTAGGTTTAAGTAGTTCTAAGTTCTAGGGGACTGATAACCACAGTAGTTAAGTCCCATAGTGCTCAGAGCCATTTGAACCATTAAATCTTATTTTCAGGTGCGTTGCTGGGAGCTGATCTTATGCAGAGTGTTCATGCATTTTCTGTTTTATTCTAAATGTTTGATTCTCGTGAACAGTACACGGGCAATACTATTAATTACATCGCATCCGCTACAAGCGACATCACAAAATATGCATTTTTATGAGTTTTTGGTCTGTGATCAAATTAATCTACTTTCCGACTCGGCCAAACCTTTAATTAGTTGTATGGTTGGAATCGGTGGCGACCCTAATTTTCTCACATTAATTTCACAATCAGTAAGCACTTCCATTCCTAACTGTAACGTAATAACCCGTAGAAACAGGTTAGTTACAATATGCCAATGCTGGGGGAACTTTTAGATGGCACGACTGTAGAATTTACATGGTTCTGAGGCAAAGAACCTGTCGAGCCATATTCAAATCGAATTTTCATGCAGAAAGAAAGTTCGCTGAAGACCGATAGGTAGAGAGCGGAGAACGTGAAAATCTGAGGGCACGATCAGGTGAATAACGTGATCGCAGAATGACTGCCCAACCCAAGTCCCGTATACTGTTTTCAGACCAATAAATTGTGGGCAAGCTATTTCATAGAGAATCAGTGCCAGCCTGGGTGGCGAGCGGTTCTAGGCGCTAAAGTCTGGAACCGCGCGACCGCTACGGTCGCAGGTTCGAATCCTGCCTTGGGCATGGATGTGTGTGATGTCCTTAGGTTAGTCAGGTTCAAGTAGTTCTAAGTTCTAGGGGACTGATGACCTTAGAAGTTAAGTCCCATAGTGCTCAGAGCCAGCCAGAGAATCATCTTTTCACACAGTCTTTCTGTTGTAGTTCTTGAATTACGTCTTCCAGACGTCTCAGTTGTTGACAGTAAATGTCAGAAGTAACGTTTACAATTTGGTGAAGCAATTCGTACTTTACTACGCTGTCACTCTTCCACCAGGTGCATAACATTATCTTTTGTGGATCTGCGCAGCTGTTTGTTTGTTTGTGCTCATCGTTCCTTTCTTTTTCTTACGATAGCACGAAAACACCATTCATCACCACCAGTTACGCTACAGGATGGGAATGGTCCGTGTTGTTCACGAGCCAATTAACGATGAGCAATGGACATACGGACACACACTGATTTTGGTGATTTTGGTTTAGAGCATATGGTCCCATCCACCCGAACCTCCCCCATTACATGCAAGTGTCACACGAGGATGGATTCATACCAGTTCATCATGTTTGCCAGTTCTCGAGTATACTGACTGGTATGATTGCGGATTAATGCTTTTAAACGATGTTCTTCAAGCTCCAAAGGTCTTCCTGAATATGGAGTGGTACTTCTGTCTAAACGATCTACATCTACATACATACTCCGCAATCCACCATACGGTGCGTGGCGGAGGGTACCTCTTACCACAACTAGCATCTTCTCTCCCTGTTCCACTCCTAAACAGAACGAGGGAAAAATGACTGCCTATATGCCTCTGTACGAGCCCTAATCTCTCTTATCTTATCTTTGTGGTCTTTCCGCGAAATGTAAGTTGGCGGCTGTAAAACTGTACTGCAGTCAGCCTCAAATGCTGGTTCTCTAAATTTTCTCAGTAGCGATTCATGAAAAGAACGCCTCCTTTCCTCTAGAGACTCCCACCAGTGTTCCTGAAGCATTTCCGTAACACTCGCGTGATGATCAAACCTACCAGTAACAAATCTAGCAGCCCGTCTCTGAATTGCTCAATCCGACCTGATAGGGATCCAAAACGCTCGAGCAGCACTCGAGAATAGGTCGTATTAGTGTTTTATAAGCGGTCTCCTTTACAGATGAACCACATCTTCCCAAAATTCTACCAATGAACCGAAGACGACTATCCGCCATCCCCACAACTGCTATTACATGCTTGTCGCACTTGATATCGCTCTGCAATGTTACGCCCAAATATTTAATCGACGTGACTGTGGCAAGCGCTACACTACTAATGGAGTATTCAAACATTACAGGAATCTTTTTCCTATTCATCTGCATTAATTTACATTGATCTATATTTAGAGTTAGCTGCCATTCTTTACACCAATCACAAATCCTGTCCAAGTCATCTTGTATCCTCCTACAGTCACTCAACGACGACACCTTCCCGTGCACCACAGCATCACCAGCAAACAGCCGCACATTGCTATCCACCGTATCGAAAAGATCATTTATGTAGATAGAAAACAATAGTGGACCTACCACACTACCCTCGGGCACTCCAGATGATACCCTTACCTCCGACGAACACTCACCATCGAGGACAACGAGAAAATAATTTTTTGGCTTGCTCTATACTCGGTGAAAATATTTCTGGCCCAACTCCGCTGCTGTCACCCCTCCGTTGAACTCTGGCACCAAGAGTATGTCGTAAATGTTCAGATGTTTCCACATGGCTCTCCATTATCTTGTGTAGAAAGCTCAAGTCACTATCTGAATAAGACAAAATGAGATGATGTAAACTTAAGCACAATCAGTGCACTACAAATAAAAAATGACAATCGATACATAAACCCATAGCTATCGGTCGATATATAAACCCATAGCTATTGGAATACCAGCATGGAAAACAAAAACACTTTAAACTTATGCACCAATCTATTATTAAAAAAAGGCGTGAGGTGCCATTGGGCAATCGATTGAAAGAGAGCATAAGAAAAATAGAAGTAATTGATGATAATACGTTTGGTGCTGGGTTTCTGGAATACAAGAAAGTGTTAATATTATCACATGATGCTAGTAATCACGTAATAGATTCTGCTCTAAGTGAAGAGTTTTGGGGTAAGTGGCATGCATCCACACCAGTTGAACAAGGGAGACAGTAACTGTTCAATCTCATAATCAGAGACGCTGAGCCAGAACCACATCGTTCCATAATTCTGGTGATATTTGTACGGGAAGAAGTGCAAAGTGATAATGGGTCATGCGGCTTTGAAATGATTATTGGGATTAAAGGCTGTGTCAACATCGATTAGCCCTACAAGATGGATACTGAAATTGAGTGTATTTGATTTCAAAGTAGTTCATGAACCTAGTAGGAAACGCAGTACTGCGGCGACCAGAGCACCGAAACACTTAAACTGCATTTGTTTCTAAAGTTCATCAAGTCTTTATACGATGGAAATGGAAATCAGCGTTTGGCTTCATTGTCCGGGAGGCTCCTTGCGCGACAGGTCTGGCCGCCTTGGTTAAGGTCTTATTACATTCGGCGCCACAATGGGCGACCTGCGAGCCAGATGGGGATGAATTGATGAATGCAACACAACATCCAGTCCCTGAGCGGAGTAAATCTCTGACCCAGCCGGGAATCGAATCGGGGCCAGTAGGTTGGCAATCCGTCACGCTGAACACTCAGCTATCGGGAAGGACTTTTTACGATACGAAAGTGTTGCCTGAAAAGTGTGCCACTTATATGCGTCCCTCTATGAATCTCTGCCATCTAGACACTCACCGTACAAAAATAGTTGTTTTCTAAGTCCTGAACTGGTGCATGTCGAATTCCCTGAGAAACACTTGACATCAAGTGTCTCGTAGCCATACAAACTTTACCGAAACGAATCTTACCAACCAAAAGAGAAACACCACAGACGCTGTTCTGCCTGCCTATTTAAAAATTTTAACGTGTGTCCAAGTGCTTTAAACAGTGTAGCAACTTACATCTTAACCAGCATTCATAAGATTATGTATATAATAGTTTTTATATATTCACACACATATGCCACTTACTTTTGGTTATTTAGCAGCCTGACATTATGTTGTCTGATCTTATACATAGCTAAATAGCTAGTTTCCTTAAGAAAACTTTACAGACTACAAACGGAACAGCAGGAACCGGGTCCAGCTCATGACTGTTTAGATTGGCACTGCAATCCTATGCGCCTAGCGCTTCTAGGCGCTACAGTCTGGAACCGCGCGACCGCTGCGGTCGCGGGTCGCGGGTTCGAAACCTGCCTCGGCCATGGATGTGTGTGATGTCCTAAGGTTAGTTAGGTTTATGTACTTCTATGTTCTAGGGGACTGATGACCTCAGAAGTTAAGGGCCATAGTGCTCAGAGCCATTTGAACCATTTGCAATCCTGTGTTATTAAAATCACAATCTTACAAACATTATACTACCGAAATCCTTGTTAAACAACATTGTGAGAGTAGGATAATGGGAATTATCACTCACTTTCGCTACAGTTATTGGTATACGTGTTGGTAAATCTTTATTTCAGCGTTATTCTATGAACCATTCAATAAATTATTTATAAGACTTTGTGTATTTATGTACAAATATAGCAGCATGATCGGTTTCTGCCTGACATCAATCCCTATCCAAGTGTTCATAAATATATATATATTGTGCTTGTATCAATTGTAATTGATTTTATAATCAATTTTAATATAAATATTAAAGTCCTCAATAAAAACCTTATAAACATTTATACATAATAATTTTACAGAACTCATCTAGGTATCGCAAATTTTACAGTGTCTCTAGGGCATCGCTTGAAGCAAATTTAACGTTTTCCATTAATATTCTTTCAGTTTATGACCATATTTCTTCACCTTCTCTAGCCCGTGATGGTATTGTCTCGGCTATTACCTTTGGGTTTTGTAAATCTACAGGCTACTGTGGTTGGCCAAGATGCGCTCCACTTCTGTTCGTAGCTCGCCGCTGTAACTCGAGTACTGCTGGCCCAGTCACTACATGGTACGTGGTAACCTGTCAGCCACGTATTACGAAACAGTTTTAAAAAAAATTGTGTAAGTACAACTGCTTGGCACACCCGCCACTCGTTACATGACAAGTAGTAGTACATTGAGATATTTCGTAAAAGAAGTGGTTACTGCTACCACAGTGTCGACAGACATAACTTGCAGGACCATATGCAGTACTATGAAAGCAGTCTTTCTTTGTGTGTGTGTGTGGTTTTTTTTTTTTTTTTTTTTACTACAAGGGTCATGTCAAATCAACTGTCATTTTTTCTGTAGCTGTATTTATTGTGTTACATGACATGTAAACAAAAGTCGGAGAATACTGAGCAGATGATGAAGGGCATTGTTGAATTTTGGGTAATTATGTACAGAGAAAGTAACAGTTAACCTGGTAACAGTTAGCCTGTTTTCGTTTTGCGGGGATTTCGAGTATTTAGTACACTTGTATTACGGTGCCTTATTGCTGTGCTAAATCAGGGGTTAGTTTTGCTTTCAGGTAAACAACAAATGATGCGAACAGTGTTTTCACACTCTTTTGGGGAATGTAACACCTAATTATTTATAAATCGTAGACTTGGATGTAAGATGGGAGGGTAATTAAGTGCATTATTTTAGAAGTGTTTTGTCTGCTTATTTTTTTCATGAATGAATTTTCCGTCACATTTCTAATTTTTGCCTTCTTTAGTATATTTTCAGTATTTATTTGTTGTGATTCATTGTAGAAACGTTATTTCGCTTGATGACTACTTGTCCAATTAATGGCAGGAATGTTTAAAGTAATTCTTTGTAGAGGCGTGAGCGGCTTCACCCTGTGGTGTAGTGCACTATCAAGGATGTAGCAGACTGATGATTTAGTGCCTTTAAAAAATTTCTTTGACGTTTACTGTCTCTTGCGCTACAGGCTCTCCCAGGGCAATGAAATAACTTGTGTCACTTCGGTAGAATAACATCAGGAGGGGGTACAGGTCAACTCGATAAACATATGCTATGGTACAAGAGCGCACACTCACGGTTCCAGAACACGTAATATATCAATACAAAAGACGCCAGTCATCATCTCTGAGTGTCGAAGTTGCCACACCTCGCAGCTCTGACAGAGCTTCTTGAGAAGCTGTCCAGACAGCAAAACAAGGTCAAATGAAGTCATAGTCTACAAGCTATTGCTTCTGGCTGCCCCAGCCTATTGTGACTTACAGATTAGAAGTGCAGCTGCTTGAGATATGCTAGCCAGCTGGGTCCATACATATGAAACGTAATTTAGACCTCAGTAGTGCACAGTAGATTTTACTTGTGCTCAGGACGCCCACTTTCGCAGTCAGTGCGAGCAACTAATCACGAGAAGAAGTCCTCTTGCTGCAGGAAAAGTAGCAGCCATGCAGTGCTGTAAACGGCTGCAAGCCTTTGCCTGATCTGAATATGTATGCATCCTACTTGTGGCCTTTGTACTGTCCAGCCACTTGCTAGGTGATTAACCTCTGCCAACAGCCACCTGTGTGATGGGTAGTGGCTTCGAGCCCGGTCCTTGTAACTGCCCTGCCACACCTGCGCAGTGCATCGTTGCCATTTATTACACACACCATCGTCATCAGCCACGCCAAAGGTCGTGGTTCTTTCCCGCCAACGCGGCATACACCGAGCTGAGCTGCAGGGCCACGTGCTCTCTGTCTCCTGAGTCAGCGTCGGTAAAGTGTAAATGTCGTTGCCGTCTCGTTCTCCACAGCTGCCTGCTGTCCACCATCCCTCTGTTACTGCGCCGATTGTATAACCTACCTGCTCTCTGCCACAATTTAGTGGTCGTACACCCTGACCTCTTCAAACTGGTGACGAAGTGGCTACTGCCACCTATATATCAGCAGCCGCTGCTCGCAGCACAACATGCAGTATGTTGAGTGCAGTGCCTTTTTGTGGGCTTTTTATTAAGTCCGGGCTCATGGAAAATCAGTGAATATTTTGCCGGATGTTTAATTGTGATTTGATGAACAATTTGGCAAAAGTAAAGTCAGACAGTGTCTTGAGAAATGTATAAAATGTCTGTTAATTTTTACTGGCTAGTAAAGCCAATCTATCTTGCTGTGAACAAATAATATGGATCAGTGTTGTGAAATATATAAAGTAACTAACACGAATAGCCATTCAGATGGAGAAATTAAGATAGAGTAAGAAGTGTCATGTTAATAGTACACTCAAATGCCCTCTTCCTTATATTTTAACTACTGTCATTTTCTGTGTTTTGTGTAATTGGTTGAAGATGAACAATGATGGTATGGATGCCACAATGGGCCACTCTGGATGAAACGTTGCGAATTTTGGCAGCTTAAGTAACTGAGTTGCGAACAGACAGTGCAAATATATCTCAGCTAATAAAAGCTGTGAAAGAAAGCACAGCTTTGCTCAGTTCCGTTACTTCTCTGTCGCCAGAGAAGTTTCAGAGAGAATTTGGCGAGTGGTGTACTAGAAAAACGACCAGTATATTTCTCTGGTGATAAGAAATGACTGATTCACCTGCACCAATATTATATCCAGCATATGGCTTAGAAACACTTGTAACCATCCTTACCCGACTACAGCTGGTCTTGAGTGATAGAGGATACAGGTGAAATTTATAGTGTTTCTGAATGTAACGATATGTAATTGTATCACTACATTGCACGCCATTGATAAATACAGTCATATGACACAATCTCATAAGCGAAAGTATGTAACCCACTGAGCTGTATTAACGAATGTTATCATAGATCTGTAGAAAAATATTGTGTTGATAAAAAGCATGCAGCATCAGAAAGCAATGGCACACCTTAGATGAACTTAATGTGACAACAGCCCACATGACAGATCTTCAATCTAGCAGATAGCAGGGAAAACCGTATACATATGCAGGGTCGCTGTTTGCAAAGCTTCTAAGGACGAAGCAGGATAGGTTGTGCTCAGAAATAATTATTAATAAAAAATCGATACAATGCGCCATTTATTATTTAATTAGCGTTAGCAGCGCCTTTCTTGCGCTACTTCAAGCAGGCCACCAGAAACAGTGTTGCTAAATGTGTTCTACGTTTGGTTTCCTAAAATCGAGCAGGAGAAGGATCAAAAATTGGATATGGCATGATAGCAAGGATCGAACCCGAGCCGAAGGATGAGCAGTCTCGTGCACTATC
Organism: Schistocerca piceifrons; assembly: GCF_021461385.2. Taxonomy (NCBI): domain Eukaryota; kingdom Metazoa; phylum Arthropoda; class Insecta; order Orthoptera; family Acrididae; genus Schistocerca; species Schistocerca piceifrons. Next base: position 255,087,614 of record NC_060141.1, on the reverse strand, counting down.
TTCTGCGCTACAAGAATAACTGACACTTAGTGTATCTGCAGACTGCTTCAAGTCGCATGTACAACGGCCTACTGGCTATCTTGAATGCTAACTAATTCAGAAACGGTGCAATATATCGAATAATTTTCTTAAAAATTATTTCTCGTCACATCCTAACCTTGAACGCCCTGATAAGCTTTCAGACTGTTTCTGACCATCCTGTCCAGTAAAGAAGATGTAACTGGCAACTCATTGCATTGTGGACAAAGTCGAACGCAAGTCACACATTCAGCCTTAGATGGTATGTAGACGGAACATCCATCTGTACGTTGATGAAAAAACAGAAATATTCAATAAAAGTCTCAGGATATAAATGTCTGAGCAGAAAGCCATACTGAAATCATTAACAGAAATTTCGAGATTATCATTCAACAGATTAGCACCAAATTCAGTAAATTCTGGAATGCAATCAATACGTTAGCTGCAAGGCTTTTGCTACCTGACAACAGAGAAGAAAGTAAGAAAACAAGCAACTTGTCTGAGAGTATATACTTTACTATTGTCTCACAATCATTTTTGTATACAACAGCATGTCAGCAACAACAAAGTGCAAATTGATTGAAAAATGGAAGTCTATTCGACTGAAATCGAAACTGATAAGAGTGGGATAGTTGAAGAGAAACTAGTCTCACAGAGAAGTGTTGGAGGCTGTTTCTGAAACTCTTGAACTGCTCACACAAACAACTGATAATGCAAACTGTAGAGAAGAAAATACAATGAGTGATTACATTAAACATCACGGCACTACTGAGATATGTGGAACGTATGGAGTCAGCATTAAGGAACCACATGTTTTTGGTGCATTATCTGTAAGTGTAATTAAACATACAATACGAGTTTGGAACAGAGAATTTGAAAGAAAACTTGCTTTATTGAACTTCATATTCTTAATAACTTCAAAATGTGTTGAATATTTATCAAAAGAATTAAAAATGTTTGCGGAAATATTATGTATGACTCAAGAGCACAGTAAAAACAATTCTCCAACAGGATGAATAAAAAGTTTTAGTCAACCAGCGTTAGAGGAAAACGATGGTGAAGTGACTGACATTTTGGGAATTAAATGGACGTGAGATCTCTTGTATATATTTGATTATGACTCTCCAAAGTAAGTTATAGAATGACTGAAATGAATCGTAGAACTGATCAGTGCAGATAACTCAGTTACTTCAGAGCTCAGAGAAAGTGCTCTAGGGATTAATTATGGAGACATTGGTTTGAGAACTCCACAAATCTGCACTCACTTAGAGGCTTGAATGACCTACAGCAAAGTGATCTTGCATGAGAGAATCAAGGTTTCAAATATACTTTAGGGTCACTGACACCTCTTACAAATTCACGTGAGCCCTACTTATAAAAACGAAGGTAGGGTAGGCAGCAATACAGGCGAAGGACTAATTGCTGCAGACAGGGAGTGATCACCATCCAGCAAAGCTTCAAACATTATATGACAGTGAAGTTTATAATAAATATTTCAAGGCTGTATCAGAGAGGTATCGCATACACCAATATTCAGACTCCTACCAGATGAAAGCAAGTACTGAGGATCGTTTGATCACAGCGATAGAAACCCATATGTGGAATTGTTTGATCTTCAAGGATCATTGCACAGATGATCCTATACAAACAGCTGACCAGTATAAACGAACGATATGTAAATGATAAACATGAAACCAACTAATATTCACAATAATGAGCTTCTAAACAATGTATAAAGTCATATTAAAACTGTTATCTACGTAAACATAAATGATATGTAACTTATTTGCTATATATGTTGGGTGGCCCTCAAAGATGTATATAACAAAGCTCACAAGCCGCCAAACCACAGAGTGCAGAGCATACTTGATAGGAGGCACATCCTTAATGGTGGTGGCAGTATTCTCAATAAGAGTCCTGTAGAATTACACATCCCGTTTAGTCACACTGCGTTTTCTCTCCATCTCACTTCTTGGACAGCTCTTCGTTTGCTGCATTTTATACTGTTTTTTTCTTCCGTCAACAAAATCCTAAATCACGTTTGTCATCGAAGGATTTCTGCTAGGCGTTGTCTTTATACCTGTTTGACCATTCTCTTAATTCACTGCCTCATCTCTCAAAGGTACCCCTTCATCTTCTATTGCAATCCTTTCCCTATTTCAATAAATCGTTGTCTAATGCTCTCTGTAAACTCTCAACAACCTCTTGATTTTTCATTTCATTCAAATTCAGTTTTAATCTTTAGTTATTAACCAACAAATTAAGTATTGTCACAGTAAACGTCTACAAAGGGATACTTCTTACAATTAAAAATTTGGCTTCGAACTCTCTGTCTTATCATTATATAATAAATATCTAAACTTTCAGTGTCTCCATGTCACTTTCGCGTATACAACATTCTCTCATGATCACTAAACCCTGTGCTAGCGATGGTTAAATTATTCTCGGTGTAAATTTCTACGAGGTGGCTTCCTCTTTCACACCTTTCCCCTCTTCATTACGTCCTACTGTTTTTCTTTCTCTCTCTTTTCCTACTAAAGAAATCCAGTCAGCATCCCAACTGCAGTTCCGTCCACCATAACTATCTGAATGCTGTGTTTTACCTCATCATATATTCTTTCAGTCTCTTCGTCGCCTGCGGAGCTGGTAGGCAAATACACTTGTACTACTGAGGTACTGTTGGCTTCGTGTCTATCTTGGCTGTGATAATGAGTTCACTATGCTGTTCTTAGTAGCGTGCCCTTATTCCTATTTTCTAACTCATTTTCAGACGTACTTCCGCATTACCCCTATTTTTATTTGTCTGTATAAACCCGCACTGAGATGAGCAGACTTCTGTTATTTCTGGCATCGCACTTCACTAATTTGTACTATATCGAAATTTCTCCTATCCATTTGCCAAAGCCAAAAGTGGAACTTCGACATATTATTGTATTCCCTAATCTTCGTACCCAATAAAAACATCGGAAATTGCAAATTATGACTCGTAGGATGACAGGTCTTTCCTGATGACGACGTCCTCCTGAGTAATCTCCATTTGGTGTTGCGAATGGGGCCTATTTTATCTCTGGAACATTCTGTCCCAGGAGAACCTCATCGATATTAAGACTTGCCACAGAGTTCCATCTTCTCGGGAAACCAACGACTCTGGTTTCCCCTTGCTTTCGGTGTCTGTAGTTCTTACGTAGCAAACCCATGAAAGGTAAAGTAACAGACCAGTCATCCAGGCTGTTCGCCCTGCAACTGCTGAAAAGGTTGTTACCCCTCCTCAGAAAACACATGTTTCTCTAGGCTGCACAGATACACCTCTTTGTGATTGAACTTACGATACCGCTATGTGTTTTTCTGAGGCAAGGAAACAACCCGACCTCGGCCAGGTCAGTGGCCCATGGGGTGTCAAACCTCCTAGGTTTCGTAATATAACCTAGAACACGCACCATGGCTGCTGCCATACCTTTGACTCTACAAATCTAAATACAAATTAAACGTATTAAAAAAATACTTTCATGCAAACTGCGCAGATAACTAAAATCAGTTATGAGATACTGAAAAATAATTGCAAAACATACTAAGCTAAACGGCTTCAATCGAGATAGGAGATAGCTTGCCAAAATGCTAGCTGGTAGAACCCGAAACTGGAATTTCGTGTGCAGTTGGGTAGTTAGTCAGTTAGTTAGCTAGTTAGTTTCATGTTACACAGATAATGCTGCTCGATAAATCGTAATGGTAAGAAACGAGTCGGTTTAGATTCACGTCTCAGATTAATAATTAATTTGTAAATATAGCTACATGGTGAATATTTTCAAGGTTGAGCTGTCAAGGGGAAACTATTTCAATTAGTTTCCAAATTTTGCTTTGCTCTCTGTCAGACATTTTATATCACTAGGTGAGGGGCCAAAAAGTTTTGTTCTACATTCGGCGCCCCTTTTTGTGCTAAAGACAACCATAGTGTTGGGTAGTGAAAATGTCATTTTTCCTTCTTGTATTGTAATCATGTACATCATTTCATTTCAACTGTAGTGGATTATTTACAACAAAGTTCACGAGGAATAAATACACTGCCAAGTAGTAGTCAGAATGACCAAGTCCTTTAACAGATGTCCATAGGAAGATTGTGGGTGAGAAACACATTTGTCTTTCAGACGGTTATGAGGAACGCTGACTTTCTTTCTTAAAGATAAGCTACCGCAGAACATTATACCATATGACATAAATGAATGAAAATATGCAAAGTTTGTCAACTACTGATTTCTCTCTCTTCGATGTTGCAGTGATTCTATGTGCAAATGTGAGTGAACTAATTTGTTTTAGTAGTCCCAAATGTGCTTTTTTCAGTTTAATTGTAATCGGTACTTCACCTAATAATTTCGAAGTTTCCACCCCATTTCTTATTTCCTCACCATGATTTACGCTAATGATTGGAGTAGTACCAGTAGATGTGCAGAACTGAATATTTTGCGTTTTTTCAAAATTGAGAGTTAGACCATTTGCAGAAAAAACGGTCAGTGATGCTTTATGAACATTATTTACCCATTCCTCTGTTTGTGTACGCGTTCATTGATTGATTTCAATGCTAGCGTCATCTGAAAAACGAACCAATTGTGGTATGTTAAACGGAAGTTCATTTACATACTCCTATGTTACGAACAATATTAGGCCTAAAATATACCCTTGCGAAACCTCACACGTGATTCCTCCCCAGTCAGAATTACGTCCCCGTAGTCTGGTGGTTGAATTACTATAAGCAAGTACAGCTTTCTGCGTTCTTTGGTTAGATATGACATTAACCATTAGTTGGCTAAACTATCAGTACCATAAAACTTCAAACTATCTAGGAAATGTGTCCCATGATAGAAATGATAGTTAGTGCTATGGCTTCACCATTTTCAGCAGTAGTACAGCAAAAACCACCCGTAGTACATTATCACCAAACACATGCACTGATTGTGCCTCAATATACTGGGGCAAAACGCTACTGGAAGTAAATACTGCCGTTATTCAGCTACAGACACAGTGTCCTATACTAAGATCAATTAATACAATATTTCATTGCTGAAATCTTGCATTTTTCATACTTACTTGGAAAGAACACGAAATATGCACTGATTTATATATCTCGTGTATTTTTGTGGCATATTATGTACTTTTAACTGTTGCAGTAACTTAATTCTTTTTTCCAGTGGTTTTTGTAGTTATGTATTAGCTAAGTTAATACTTATTAAAGTACGAAAACAACATAAAACGTTACAAGTAATCAGAAATTATTACATTTCATTATAAAAATATTCATGTAGTACTAATAAATTAGAAAGTCACTTTGCTATTACTTTCTCGGTAAATTCCTCTTTGATTGAGCAGCGCAATCATATATTTACCAGAAAGCGAAAAGAGATAACTAAATATAGGGCCACTCTTGGATGTCAACAGCGTTTCAGTACTTCAACTAACATGGAATTCATTATAGGACGTTGCCTATCAAGTTTCAAGAACTATCTTTGTGGATAAATAATTGGATGATGAACCTTTCATTTATTTATTTATTTATTTATTCGTTTATATCTAGACGTTGACAAGAGTGATGACCTGAAAACGATGGCAAGTGTGTTGACTTTCGTACACTACAGCGAAGTTTACCTGTCTTAGTGGGGTACTACGGATGACATGCGCCAGTACCGTATAGCAAAAAGGAAATATCCATTCTGTAAAGTCACTCTGAATGACGAAAAGGACAACAAAGCTGTAGTAAATAACGAGCTGCACCATTCCTGGCAGAGTAGGTCCATCAAAAGACAGACGAGATAAATGAGGATGAATGTCTCTCCTGTCTTGTTGTCAGACTTGTCAGCACTCCCTAGCAAATAGACGTCTACTGGTAGCCGCACGTAGATGAACTTGTCAAGTTTCAGGCAGTTGCTAAGCTGAATTTCAGAGAGCGCCAGTAATTAATTAGGATCTGACGGCTTTCGAGTTTCGAGCACTGTGCGATTAAAGCCTGTTTATTGACTAAAGTGGCAGAGTTTCCTTCGCGAAATGGATTCTACAACTATAACTGGTGTGAGACGAAAGAAAATAGCAATTAAATCCTCGTGTCTTAATTCCAGTGTATGTTTATGCATTAGAAGGCAATCCACAGTAAGATATTTCATAATTAGAAAAGGATTTTCATTTAATTTCTTAACACCTCTGCATGAGTTCAGCTTTTGTAACCGGTAAACGCGTCTTGTAGTTTAAAGGATTTTATACGCACGTGCTGAGCAGATTTACGAGGACAGTATGTTTGGCTCTCATTTTCGGAATTATGCTGCCAAGAAAGGGAAAACATATCACCTGATAATGTTTATCATGTTTTTAAACATTTGACTTTACTTACAGCCATAATGTTATACAGGCTTTCGAGATCAACGCCTCGAGATCGGTACTACTGTAACATATTCTCACTTTGATTTTGACTTGTTAAGAGGAATGTGTTGATTGTGACATTGATTCTGCAAACATTTATAAAGCATGTGTTGCCATTCTGATGTTTGTTACTGCACTGTCAGTGCAGCCTCAGTAGGCCGGGCTTGAAAATGAACCTGTGAGGGTTCGAAACTAGTCGCGTAATATAAATACTGCAACTGTTGACAGAATGGTTAATAAAGCCTTCAAGGCTTATCCTTGTCTTTTTATCGTGAACAGTTCCGACGTTTGTAAGGCTAAATGCTAATTTAAGGGTCTTTAGTAAATCTCATCACTGGAAGAAGTCAATAAAATGTTTGGCCCTTCCACGATGAGTAATACATTGGTTTTAAATGTATCACAATTTCATTGTATATCATTGCTGTGAAGAGCTACTTCTGATGATGAGATAAGAAGGCATGAAATCGAACATGATATAGTAAAATGAAGGACATCTAATTGCGGTCTGATAAAACTGACTTTGTCCCTGATTATTTGTACATCCGCCTGCCTAGCCGTGTTGTCAGCGCCACTAGTTGCCATGCGAGGGACCGGGTTCAATTCCCGTTGCTGCCAGGGATTTGTCCTTTCTGGGAAACAGGAGCGGGATTCACTCAGCCTTGTGATCCAGTTGAGGAACTACTTGACCGAGCAGTAACAGCACCATGTCTGCTAATCCGACAACGGCCGGGAGAGCGGTGTGCTCACGTCAGTGACAGCCTTGTACGAGTGTATCGTATCTCAATGATGCCATTGACTAAGGATGACCCGGCAAGCCCGATTCACCCATTTATGGCCAGAACATTGCTACTAATTAATCATACGACTGCTTTCCACATAGCACCATTGAAGGAGGAATGCTTTAACATCTGATAATTTTGTATTCGCAGCGTGCGATCTGACCTCAGTCCTTTCGAGGTGTTAGTGTCGATGGAAAGTTCTAGTCCCAAAAGAGAGCAAATATATATTCAAAACCATTTTACAACCAGTCTTACGGTAACGCTTATCTCTAACTCGTACGGGTGAACAGTTTCTAAGATGATTTCTTGTTTACAATTTAGATAATCACATTATTTACGTGTAGTTAAAGAGAAAAGAAAAACTGAAAGCAGTAAATCGGTGAAAAGGCTGACAGGCCAGGAGTTCCAGTTAAAACAGTTTCAGTTCAATCTCTCTAAATGTCTCTACATTTGAAAGGAAGAAACAGGTCTTCTGGTAGTCCACAACAAACTCTTTTTTATTATGTCCTCTTCACTTAGCAATTAGCTAAGCATGTTCCTAATAATCCACTCACTCGTATGTACTGGTGAGATTAGTTTAAGAGTTCCACCGCTTCATGTATTCCGAAAATGGTCGTAGGTAGCCGATGATGACTTCGTGTATCAATAGTGGAAGCTGTTTAGAATCTCCTTTCAAGTTCCTGGTTACGTTTGGCAGCGAATGATGCAAAATGTTATGTTTAAGGCATACACTGCCTGTATTCGCACTGTGATTTATTATGGTGAGAAATAATTCGAATGTACAACTAGACATTTTGGGTAGTGTTGATTTTATAAGTTCAGGTCGTTTTAAAATGAAAGTATAGTTACATATCGTGAAGTTCATAAACAAAACGCTACATTTCAATCACTTCAGGCTTAGCCAGTTGATAGACTGTACAGTGCCATCCGACTTGCAGCAACATTTATTTTTCCCTCTAAACTTGATAAATTTTGTTATACTGCGAAAGCAAGATGGTTAATCTAAGAAGCAAAGATCTCCAACAGTTCAAGCGGGTTCGAATTACATAACCTAAGACAGTATTAAGTAACACAATAATGAGAATAATTTGCAAGAGCTGCCACTGAACTAGTCATCCAGCACCTACTCATACTTTATATCGGCTATAACGACTGACAAACCTGCAATCCGTTATAAGCACTTCGCAGTATAAATATTCAAATAAATGCTTTGGGACAAATTTCTATGTATTTCCAAAGTAGTCAAAATTTTGCATATTACTTTATGAAGCACTAATGCAGAAAAAGAAGCGAATAAACATACGTACAGGCTGATTTTAAGTCGCCCGAAGTGTGTAGTTATGCTACGAGTAACAGAACTCTGGCTGGTAATAATAATTTCGTAAAACTCAATGACCTGGAGTTCGTCTTTGAATTGGACACCACTTCGGTGTCTTGCGTGTCCATAACGTACTACAGTTGTCCAACAGGTGAAAAGTGACCTACAGTGTAACATGGAATCCGAACAACGTGATAATTGTTAATGACGACTCCACATTTCGATGATGGGTGAAGACTAGATTAAAGACGGACTTACGTTTACCGTGGTCCTACCTCTTATTCCATCCGGCGACCTTCCGTTTTCAGGGTACGCTAGACCATCAGGACTGAGCTAGTCCATCTGGCGACTCACGGCGTTGACACTGGGCAGTCTCACTCACCGCCCTTGATTGTCAGCGTGCTGACAGTAGTCACCTCATCTTTGACAGATTCCAGAGTCGGCATCTGTGGAGTGAGGATTGTGTTGCTGCCTCCTAAAATACATGACATGGGTTCGCATATTGTTTTGAAGTATCAGGTAACCTATGGCTTCATATGTCTGGTTTTCCATCCAATTATGTCGCATCATTGAGTACCTACATCCTGTAATTAACGATGGTTATTCAGAGACAAGTCAGAGCCATGATATGATTCAGATGGATGCGGAATGGCCGCACACTTTCTTTTGGAGTGAAAGCTTGTGACACTCACTCACCTGTAACTGAGCTTCTTCGAATGATCCCGAACATCTCGTAACCAGTCTAAATCTCTTGGAAACATGTGGATAATGAAATCCGGAGCTGCTAGTGGATATATGTACCTGGTGGCTATAATGAAAGAAGACTACTCACAGAGGTCAAGCGTGGGCTGTAGATACGGCATGGAAGCGAAACTTTGTAGAAATTCTAATACGTTAATGGGGAACCGATTTATGCAGGAAACATATTAGTTCCAGTTTTCGGCACCAGGTGCAAATCTGGCGCTGTGAATGCAGGAAAGACGAATACAAATGTTTCCGTATTGGGAACGGGGCTTGGGTAGAAAAGGTCGAACAGGTGAGAAAGGTGTAATGTTGACATTATTAGCCGTCGCTTACACAAGTTGTTCAATATGAGCACCCGAGGCATCGACGGAGATGCTGTACTGCGCTCGAGGCGTCCAAAACAGAAACTAAATTTTTTCAGAGTATAAATTAACGCATCAGAATATTACCAATTTTCGCTGCCATTCGATAATTATGGCCTACGTTGGACATTTGTGAGTGGCTGCACTTTAGTTACAACCACCTGTTGTATTCACAGAAACAGGAAGTTTTCTGCAACTAATTCCTCAAAAGAAATTATTTGTCACAGATAGTATAATCATTCACGCGTTTGTAAAACATACATTTTACACAACGGCAGGAGACTGTGTAACAAATGTGTAACTAATTCCAATCGCAACGCAAAAGTCAGTTTTTCCCTCAAAAGGCCTAACCTAGAGAATTTTAAGGAAGTATGTTTCCGTATAGAAGTAACATTATTTATTGTTAACAATTTTCAGACGCATTTACGTCAACTACCACTTTTTGGATGACAGTGCGTTTATTACTTTTTACCCTAAGATAAATCGCTGCTGCTTTAATGATAAGGATTAGCTGTTACTATATTGGTGCACCCACATGTAGTACGCGTTGCTTCATGCAGTGGAGAATGGCAAAACAGAGGCACGCCGGCGACCAAGGCGTTGCGAAGTAGGCAAGCACAGATTGCCCGGCTGACAGCAGCGGTCTAACAACAGGCTGACGCAAGGACGCACATAGACTGAGCGCCGAGCGAAGCCTGGAGAGTGCCGAGTAAGGGGAAGTGAGGCCAGCATGCTAAGTTACGCTGCAATATACTGCGGGAGTAATAACAAAAAGCTACCACCGCGGGTAAAATACGTCCTCCTGCCGGATATAAATAGTGGAGCGCAGACAGCAACAGACAGAAACCATTAGGAAGCAGTTCGGATCTGAGGACGGACGTGGTCCGTGTCCGAATGTTCAATCTTCGTAGGTGACGATTCCGGAAGTCTGTTCCAGCTCGCAGGAGTCATCCGTTCGCCGCCAGATGTCAACTACAGCTCTGGAGGTCGGCTGAGTTCGGTCAGCACCATGGCTAACTACAGCGAGAACTTCCAGCAGGACCGGCCGCAGCGCGGTCTCGGTCGCAGGCGCCACCGGGGACTGACGCCCGGACTTCACGGCAACCCAGCCACGGCGCGTGGTCCGTCCATAACGGGACCTCGCGGACATCGCGACTGACGGCTTCCCAGCCACCGGTGCAGCAGGCGTCGGCAACTGACCGCACGCGGACGCGGCTCCGTGGACGTGCCCGTACTGGGACGCCGAGCGGCGACGAGTTCATCTCAGCCACAGGGCATTCTGGCTTCAGCGGAGCACTGGTGGCCTGAGGCTTCCGAGTGCGATCAGCGGCGCGCGTTGCGCGCATTGCCGGAGAATATACACAGCAGCAGCCAGGCGGAAGGATCCGCATGGCTGGGCAGAGACGTCGAGGGAGAATTTGTAAAGAAAGTTCAATAAATAATTGTAAAACTCCACGCCGTCTCAGTCTTTGGTGCGGCCACTGTGTCTGCTGCTAACAAGTGGTGCAGAAGTCGCAACAATATAGACCACTGGTCTTATTTTGGTCCCTTCTTCCTAACAGGTTGTGTAGACGTGTTTCATGCCAGGGCTGAATCCCTGTTTAATGCACGAAGATATGTGAACACTCTAGTGCCATGCTCTGAAATAAACTGTTATGTGAACGCCTGACTATATGCCAGATTTGGCTGCTTCGTCACCAATACTTTCCAGTTACTTACGTTTTAAGTCAGCAACGTACGGGACGACTAGAGTCATCAAAAGTTCTTTACAGTCTGTATTTTATGTGTGTCTCCCTTACTGTTTGTCCAAGAAACCTGAACACGGTGCTTTATCTGATGTCGATGGCCAGTTTTAGTGGTTTTAATACGTAATTGTCTTATATTTAGTCATACAGCTATCTACGAAATAACTGAAAAAAACACGTTAAAAAGACACGCAACATACATTTCTTTTAACACGCTGATATGAAACTATTGACACAAGAATCATCAATGCCAAGACATAGTTAACGTGCAGGTTCCATTAATTCTGGTGGGATACTAGCTTAAAATAGTTCTGTAACCACAGACCACAGTTTGCTTTGAAACTTCTTCATTCCCTACTCCTTCTCAGTCTCTTCACACCCGGAGTCATTGCTGATTACTTAGCATCGTTATTTAATAAAAAAGTTTGTTTTTTCCGTCTACCGAAAAAGGCACTTCCAGCTGTGAAACATTGAATGAGCTTTTCTTCTTACTTTGTATTCTTCGCTGTGTTTCCATTCGATACGAAGCTTCCAATTTAGTCTGGGGCATCCAGGCGAGCTTAAGTGAACCTAGCGCTGTGCAGTCCCCAAAATCTCCGACTATCTGTGGAGGCGTGAATTTCCTGTGTCCACAGGAAACTTCTGCGCTGTCCTTTTTGTATCTTTATTTTAGACGCGGGCCACAGATCCTCATTATAAATGGAAATTCTGTTCGAGAGACAAGAGAAGTCACTAGAACCAAGACAAACACAACTGAGATCAGGTCCTCCTCCCGCCTCCCTGAGGGACCTCAGCTGCCTGCACACTTCGCCGCAAAGCTGTGGCAACTTGTTCATCTGCTTCAAGGATAGCGCAGTCAGACAGAAATTGTGTGCTCTGAGAAACACACTAATACAAGAGAATGTGCTTCTCTTGCACGCAGTCTGACGAATTTATTCCGTCAGAAAATGACTGATCCCATGTACAAGTAACTGCCAATTAGTTAAGAGAGACACTAATACTGAAAGGTGCCGATTTAGTTTTCTCAACTGAGAAACTAAAACAACTTCATTCTTTGTAAAAGGACATTCCGAATGAGAGTTAATTTCGATGACACTCCAGATGAAGAGGTTCAACTTATCAATATGTAGGACTCTGAGTAAGTGAAACAGCTAATCAAGACTCAAAATCAAAGATGATTGAATATCAACTTGCTTTAGGTAACAATAGCCAGAGATGTAAGAAATGTTTAGCATGAATGAAGCACAGAACTGTATTGGTGGCAATGTTTGTCAACAGGTATGTAACTTAACTAGGAAGAAGAAATAAAAATTATTTCAGTCAGATGTTCACGTAAATTATTCTTCAGTGGCTAAACTTTTTCAGCTCAATAATCATTAACGTTATTACTGTTTCAGGAATATTGATAATTAATCGGTTTATCCATTAAAGTGTTTACGTAAGCATTTGACTGTTTGACTAAAATATACTTCAGTCTTAAAAGTAATGTGCTCACAGATGATCTTTGTCAATAGCATAAGAAATATAAGCAACAAAAAAGTGAAGTAATTTTACAGAATGTAGAATTTAAATGAAAGTCTTCCAGTAACAGCACGAATTTGTGAAGAGGCATTCATAGGATCACGGAATCTTAATTCTGTCAACTAGGGGCTTCAATAGAAACACTGTAAAAGCACATCTGAAAAATTGGAAAGTAGAGAGCAATGACAAATTGCCCCAGTGAGAGTTCTCAGCAAAAGAAAACACTAACCATGCCATGATTTCTAGCAGGTTTTTTCAGTACAGTTATGCAAAAGATGTTGTTTCAGCTTATAAAGCACATAATTTGTTTAGGAACATGAAAATATTTGAAATGACTACCAGCTATAAGATTCCGACAGTAAATCTTTCTTTAAAGAGAAGAAAACATGCACACATTTTCTGTGTTAAATACGTGACGTATGCAACGAATAAGGAATAAATGGTGCGTAGTTGTGTAGGGAAGCAGCCTACTCACGCCTTATAAAATTCACATCAGTCCTTCCATTGTGTGCCAGCCAGTCCGCTGTAACTAGCTCTGACGTCAAATGTTGCGCAATACTTTAAAAATCAAGTAAATAACCTGAAACGTTTCTAGCACGTCAGGAATAATACTAAATCAATATTTGTTGAAAATCAGTTCAATTACTTTAACCATTTTCGAAATTTGGATGTTTTTCTATAAAAATCATTGGCGCAACAGAAAAGAGCTAGAAACTTAAAAATTTGTATTTCGATTCCTTTTGCATAATAATTTAGTAGAAACAGTATTCTGGATCTCACAAATTAAAATTTTAGTTGAAATTCATGATTTTCTAGTTTTTGTCTTAGAAATTAAGGAAGCAAGGTAGGATGTTTAAATTTAAGTAGAAGGGAGATCCGCTATAATCATAAAAAATGTGAGAAGTTTCAACAGAAGAACTATAAAACTATAGCTATAGCGTATCTCCATAGAGCAAGTTCAGAGCTTGTCTGCTGCGTGTAGTGTAATTAAATTAATTCTCTCGCCCAAAACATTTGACTTAGCCACATTAGACTTTTATTAGGATTACTTACTTGTGTGATGATTGCACAATTAAGGTGAAAGCTTCATCGGCCATCAGCAAAGGAAGCAATGATTTATTCGATAACTTAAAGTGGTGTATTACTAGCCCAGTGGTTAGTCGGGAGAGCAGATTTGATCAGGCGTTCCCTTAGCCGTCCGCACCGCGGCTTTATATGTAATAATGCTGCGCGAGAAGGAAGGAAGGCAGGCCCCAGTTCTCTCCAGACACTGATTAGCGCACCACCTGTGCCGGGAGTCGCATCGCGTCGGTATCGTTCATATAAACAGCCTCGGATGCAGTAATAAGTTACTCGGGATACACGTAGCCATGAATCGTTTACGAGTGAAGTGTTAATTTTGGGATGACATTAATGATCTATCTTTAGTTTGCGTATGTCGTATTTTCACGTGCCGCCGCAGGACAGACATTCTACCATTATTAGCGTGGCGTTTGATGAACATTATCATCAAATTATGGCGAGCATTCACTTAAACATTTAATTTGAACAGTTATAGTGGCATCAGCGCATTAGACTCTGAACTGCTCCGGTAGTTGGATTGTGTGGATTCTTTTTGGTCTGTGACTTTCAGAATACAGTGAACATTTTAGAGAGAATGGTTTTTGTTTATGAATCCCAGACAATCTCCTAATTCCTCAGAGCTATAAGCTGTAGCTGTAAATGTATTTCTCAGATGAAGCGGGCACTAGGAATTCTTATTGCAGGCTTCATGTTTTGCTAATCACTTTCTGGTTGCCAATATTGTAGTTAGAGAGCCAGTGTTGAGAACGGCAAACAGCATAAATACAAAACATTTATTCTATTATTCCACCCGCCATCCCACAGTTGGATACTGCGCAAGACGCCGACTAAGCTGTTGTCATGCCTTTAGGCTGTCGCAATGTTCTGACCAATTAAAAATCTGATCACCCCATACATTTAGAAGCGATAATGAAAATTCGCGGGCCACGAATTAACGATATGGAAGAAGGTGGCCGTAGCAAATGAGTCCTGGTTCTTGGTTCTCACACAATTTTTAAAAAAATATAGATCATCCAACTAATAAAATGTAAATTCGGTCCCAGCTAACTACACTTTATTGTGATCTCAGTTAACAGATACACGGACGTGAACTAATGACAGAATGTAACTGAGATTGATAAAGTACAGCGAACACGAAAACTAACAGCTAGAAACCATTGAATGACTTGGCAAAGTCCATGTAGGATAGGTGAATGGAATGGCCGCCGTCTCGCAGCTCACCTATGAAAAGAGAACGATCGCTTCGCTTTAACTGGGAAGGTATATGACTGAATTACGCAAATAACATAACTATCCTGGTCACGAGTGAGTTCTCAGTCATTTAAGAAAGGTATGGATATCATAGAACCCAAACGCTATTAACAACACTCATTCCATTCATTTCTGCAAGTCCTCACCATTCTTGGATATTGGAACATAAGAGGTTGCGAGTAATGTGGTCGTGCCCACAACGCAACACATCAGTCGCTGCTTGGTCGTAACGTCCCTTAGAGAAATCGTGTCTTCCATCCTGCTGAACCAAGTGCGTCTTCCACCAAAGCTATAGTCCCAGATTCGATTGTGTTGTGAATTTGACTGAGTCCAAGAAGCAGCTCTTTCTTTCTGCTCTCCACAGAGTTTGTGTGCTTCTCCATCGTCAACGGGAAGGTTCAGCTAAACAATGAACAGTGGTATAATTTTCAACAAACTAACTACCTTTCCATCTTTGAAATGTTTTATGAAGGTAGCCAATCGGCGGTCTTTCTGAAATACCATTGTTATACAATTTACTACAAATCTATTGTCTTGCGTGCACTATTTGAGATGTCCGGATACGTGAGAGAAGCATGGAATAATTCAAGGTTATGCATGCCGTATTAAAGTAAAACCTCATCGCATCTACTACTACAGTCACTACCCAATTCTATAGACGCTAAGATCTGCCACTGACCAAGGAATGACGAGAATGCTTCAGTAGGGTATCACTGAACTCTCAGATAGTGCGTATTGCAGCCGGTTGTTGGGAGTTTACATGTCGGGA
The DNA here is from genome assembly GCF_021461385.2 of Schistocerca piceifrons. Classification (NCBI taxonomy): domain Eukaryota; kingdom Metazoa; phylum Arthropoda; class Insecta; order Orthoptera; family Acrididae; genus Schistocerca; species Schistocerca piceifrons. The sequence continues at coordinate 255,071,625 of NC_060141.1, read as the reverse complement.
GGGACTGTCCGATTTCTAGTAGATTCTACAGAAATTAAGGTGATATTTCCGCTACGAAATAGTCTCTGTAATATCGAGACCTGATTTAAAAATTTCGCGATGTGAAACATTTAACGAATATCGAACTCCGATAATGTTATTAGTAAATCCTATTGGATCCAGAATCATGTAAATTTGCCACATTCATATATTTAGGTAGAAGTTATCATTTCGCTGTCTTACTGTTTGAAACTAATATAAGTGATGGTGCCTTTATATCAACCACGAATGCTGTATTGGTACCGACAAATTTGGAACTAGTAACTTTGTTAGTGGACGATCAATTAATAGCGTTATAGTAGGAACACATCATTGTTTTGAACAAGGTGCTAGACAAATATTACCGATACGAAGTTATACTCAGGCCCGCACACAGGAGTGGGGCAGCCCACGGCCACGAAATGTGTGGGCTTATACTAGAATACAATGGAAATTATCTAGAACCAAAATGCATTCTTAATATTATTCGTTCTTGATTATAACTGAAAGTCAAGTGAAAGGAGTTTCTGAAGTAAAGAAGTGGATGACAAACATTCACAAAACTTTATGAGGCATCAACTCTTGTAAAGAAGAGTGGATGATGAATAGCCTTATAACATTACTAAATCTGTATTTGCGTAAAGATATCCATTTGGTTGAAAGTAGACCACTGTGACGCCTCCTACTGCTCCCTACTGCCACTTCCACGATCAGTTAAAGTGTAATGTCATTCTTCTATGTCCAGCCAGTATTCTTCACCTCGTCAAGGTGGAAGCGATGTGACAACAGTATCCGTCACTGTGGTTAATATTTGTCGTTCAATGAGTTTAGATTCAAATTATAACCATCCGGTAGCAGCGTTGTTGTTTAGCGTTTGCCGCCATGATGCTCATTAACACTTACCAGGTGGCCCATTCGTCTTTGAAAACGAATTGATATCTTTCATTTGGCGTAGCACATGTATATCGAATTAATTCCTTCAAAAGTCGCAGGATTCATCTAAAACAGTTTATTCGATACGATTCACTACGGTGGACAGTCATACTTTAGCCCGGTAATAAATTTCCAAAGAGGGTCTGTAATTGGAAGTCAAAGAAATGTAAGTAGCCCGGCTTTCAATGAGGTTAACGGTTTCACGCAGTGGCTCATGAAGGCAAAGGGTCGCGAATATTCAGAACTACAACGCTAAATGCGGGGACGGTAGAATCTCGAGCACAAAGACTGCCAGACGCTAAAGACTCACAGACGCTATCGACTAACAGACGTGAAAGACTTCAACAATACGTGCATTGGGCTTGTAGCTGTAAAACAAGAGACTTTCGTTAGAAGCTCTTTGAGTAAATCCCCTCGCTCCTTTGCATATAATACTCTATTCCATTGGCTCTTATTATTCTTTTATGAAATGTTTCTGCTTAAAAACGAGCTTTCGTGATTTTATATGAAATATGGGAATTGTTCAAGGCTAACTTCAAAATAGAGAAGATATGAAACCATAGGTTACTCCACCCAAGGACACTTTTTAACTAATTAGCTTCATTTGTCTCCAGTCTCAGTGCCATATTTAGATGCGACGTGGCCGCATCCAGGATATTTCTAAATACAACAGAGTAGACTTAAACTTAGTGTCTTTGTTCGAAGAAGTAAATAGATGCCTGCCATGTAGAAAAAAATAACAAATGCTACTAGAAGGTAGGATCACGTGGAGTGGAACAGATGTATCAAAGCGAAAGTGATCTTCAAGCCCCTGTCCAATTATATCAAAGTAAGCACAAACAACCACATAAAAAAGACACTAGCTGAAAGTCACTGAACTAGGAGCTTTCCATAGGTCGACTTATAAGTCAGCTTTTGACCAAGTTAGCTACTTGAAGTTAGTTTCTCTTTCATTCAGTGTAATTTATGTGTCTTATCAATGAACAAAACAGTTTCCTAAACCAGCACATTCAGTATTTTGCGTCCGTATTTCAACTGTACTGTAGGTAGAAACAGCATTGGAATTTTTGCGGGTAATGCGATTCTCTTAATTCTTTAGTTCAATTCTTCAAAATTGAAATGACATTAAGCATTTCATCCACGCTATAAGCATTTCTAAGCCAGAAAAATTTATTTAATGAGGTATGAAGGTAACTCTCATCCAAAGTCAGCAAAATATAACCATTACTTAACATCGATTCTGAATATGAAATGCTTATCATAGATTCGATTTCGCCTTGAAACACACAGTTTTCATTTAGAACTGGCTGGAAATTCTAAATCATAACGAACGTGGTAAAATCGCTGGTTATTCAAAATCACAACATAGATAAGAAGAATTTCTATCCACCCATTCCGTACAACAGACATACAAGATTAGCTTTAATGACCTTATTTCACAGTCGCGTTTCCGCTGTAAACGTAAGTTACATTACAACTCATTAGGGATGAACTAGCAGTACATCTGAAGTGATAAAACGCAACAGCCACCCAAACACAAAAAAATAGGACCGAAAAATTTCAAGTGCAGCTTTATACTTCAAATATTTTCATGTAAGTAACAAGCTTAGCGAGAACAGAGTACATCCTTGAGTTCGATGACAGTAACCAAATAATAACCTAACAAACACTCGACTTCGCTACAGCGAAGCAGAAGGCAGCACGGGGTGACCAGATTGGGCGGTAACTCATCTTTTGGGCAATTAATAATAGAATTTTCACACAACTTATTAAATGAATCCAACCAATCCCATTTGTCCGATATTTTGTTAATCAGCACGATTTTTTGTGCGACATAGGAAGTGTATTAGTGTGTCCTGATTTTAATTTAATGTCTTTTGTAATAAGTTTTGTTGTTCCACTTCCTCATGAAACACTGAAATACTGGGACTCTAGCTCCACATGTAACTGATGACTAAAGGTCAAACTACAATTCTCGAACATTACTGACGACGTGTGAATTACGACTGTTGCGTTCGTATCCATTTCAAAGTTGTATAGAGCGCCACGGCACGGCACGCTGAAGACAGTCGTGGCAACACAATAAAAATGGTCCAATAACGCAGCTAATATGAAAATGGCTAAAGTATTTTCTTTTTACAATGTTTCCTTTCAAACTATTGAACGGACTTGTCTCACCTAGGAACTTCATTTAAATCATAACAGTAGTGCTACAGGGAACGTTAAGGCAAGTAGTTTGACTGTGCGTCGTGGCAATGTGAATTAAGTAATAAGTAGTGTGTATGCGTGTGTTAATTCTGTGTCGCAATGAGAAAGTGATATACGAATGCTACGCAGCTCAAATAACCCACCCTTTCTCTATCAACTATTGAAGTAAACGCAATAATCAAATACATATATGCAGGTTTAAATGTAAGTGAAAAGGAGGTGAGAAAAGATAGTTGCCTTTGACTAAACTGTTTGATAAAAGCAGAAAGGAACATAATCTTTTGAGGTAGACGTGTCCCAAGGTCCACATGTAAGGATTAATGTAGCATAACCATCTTCAGATAGTAGCCCAGAACTACAAAAGAAACACCTGGACATCAGTGCCCCATGGAAAGAAGTACAAAGGCAAGAAGTGGAGCAGGCATCCGAATTTCATCGTTTTGGTGTAAAGCACTGCGTTGGAAAGCGAAATATCACAGACAGCGTAACGTTTGAGCTCCACTGTTGTTAACCTTGCGAGACATAACTTTCCAGCTGTAACCAAATTAGAATAGAGAATGTAGGGTTTCAAAAAGTTTTATACCAGTTGTATTTTACTAAAGATCGCATATTTCGAGATTAGAACACCTGTTATGAATGTTTAAAGCAATTGTCAACTGCTTGCAGGTATTTCAGACTTTCACAGTTGCATGTATTTCCGTGGTTTACATAAGCTAGTTAGACAGGGTGCCATAAAAGGCACCCATGTTTGGTTGGCAAAACAAACCGCTGGTAAATGCGCACATAAAGAAAATTACAGACATTCGTCAGGACACAACGATGCAAACAGAAACAGGGCATGGAACTATTCATAGCTCAACAGCCTGCGAACGGCTTTAATAGAAAACTGATGTTGATTACAAAGTTCTGAAAACTTCCTGCAACAATCGAATAAGTGCATTTTTAATAACAATTCAAAGCTCATTTATTTTCATATAATAGTGCTATCTAATATATCAATTAAAATCAAACGGAATTTACTTATGCATGGTTTTTGTATATTTTGAATAACGCCGCCTACAATCTCTACACTGACTTAAAGTTACAATCTGAACATATTAGCAACTCCATCCTCATTTTGAATTGAACTGTTAATTACAGTAATTGCAAATGACTTTTAACTTTCAATGTTGAGGTTTATGCCGAAAAATTTATTGTCTGCTATAAGAAACATGGTCAATATGTTGTCAAAAATCTCAAAGCTAGGTGTAAATAACTGTTTGAGGAACATCATAAGTCATATGTTAAAACAATTTTTATATTTCTTTTTCTACTTTGTTTATCTTTTCAACTGCGGATTAATAAACCGTATACAATTGCCAATAAATAGTATTCAGGTAGATGAATCAATATTTATCTTACGTACTACTTTTTAAAGTTATCCCATAAGCAAAGAAAATGTTAAAAACAAATAATATCCACAAATTACATTATTAATTTGTCCTAAGTTTATTTCTGTCATTAAAACTATCATTTTCTGCCGAAGGCAGAGTATTGCTTCATGTGGTACAAAAGACTTCAGAAAATTGAGGGATGAAAAATGCGAAAATGTTCTACATCTACATACATACTCCCCAATCTACCATACGGTGCGTGGCGAAGGATACCTCGTACCACAGCTAGCATCTTCTCTCACTGTTCCACTCTCAAACAGAACGAGGGAAAAATGACTGCCTTATGCCTCTGTACGAACCCTAATCTCTCTTATCTTTGTGGTCTTTCCGCGAAATATAAATTGGCGACAGTAAAATTGTACTGCAGTTAGCCTCAAATGCTGGTTCTCTAAATTTCCTCAGTAGCAATTCACGAAAAGAGCGCCTCCTTTCCTCTAGAGACTCCCACCAGTGTTCCTGAAACATTTCTGTAACACTCACGTGATGATCAAACCTACCAGTAACAAATCTAGCAGCCCGCCTCTGAATTGCTTCTATGTCCTCCCTCAATCCGACCTGATAGGGATCCCAAACGCTCGAGCAGTACTCGAGAATAGGTCGTATTAGTGTTTTATAAGAGGTCTCCTTTACAGATGAACCACATCTTCCCAAAATTCTACCAATGAACCGAAGACGATTATCCGCCATCCCCACAACTGCCATTACATGTTTGTCCCACTTCATATCGCTCTGCAATGTTACCCTCGAATATTTAATCGATGTGACTGTGTCAAGTGCTACACTACTAATGGAATGTTCAAGCATTACAGGATTCTTTTTCTTATTCATTTGCATTAATTTACATTCATCTATATTTAGAGTTCACTGCCATTCTTTACACCAATCACAAATCCTGTCCAAGTTATCTTGTATCCTCCTACAGTCACTCAACGACGACACCTTCCCGTACACCACAGCATCACCAGCAAACAGCCGCACATTGCTATCCACCCTATCAAAAAGATCAATTATGTAGATAGAAAACAACAGCGGACCTACCACACTTCCCTGGGGCACCCCAGATGATACCCTCACCTCCGATGAACACTCACCATCGAGGACAACGTACTGGGTTCTATTACTTAAGAAGTCTTCGAGCCACTCACATATTTGGGAAACAATCCCATATGCTCGTACCTTAGTTAAGAGTCTGCAATGGGGCACCGAGTCAAACGCTTTCCGGAAGTCAAGGAATATGGCATCCGTCTGATACCCCTCATCCATGGTTCGCAAGATATCATGTGAAAAAAGGGTGCGTTGCGTTTCGCAGGAGCGATGCTTTTTAAAGCTGTGCTGATGCATGTACAGCAACTTCTCTGTCTCAAGGAAATTCATTATATTCGAACTGAAAATATGTTCGAGGATCTTGCAACAAACCGATGTTAAGGAATTTGGTCTGTAATTTTGAGGATCCGTTCTTCTATCCTTGTTATGTACAGGCGTCACCTGCGCTTTCTTCCAGTCGCTCGGCACTTTACGTTGGGCAAGAGACTCGCGATAAACGCAAGCTAAGTAAGGAGCCATTGCAGTAGAGTACTCTCTGTAAAACCGAACTGGAATCCCATCAGGACCTGGCGATTTATTTATTTTCAACCCATGCAGCTGCTTCACAACCCCAGGAATGTCTATCACTATGTCCTCCATACGGGAATCTGTACGAGACTCAAACAGCGGTATGTTTGTACAATCCTCCTGCGTGAAATATTTCTCAATTGCTAAATTTAAAATTTCAGCTTTCGTTTTGCTTTCTTCCGTTGCCAGGCCAGACTGATCAGTGAGTGGATGGAAGCCTTCGACCCGCTTACCGATTTTACATAAGACCAGAATTTCCTTGGGTTTTCAGCAAGATCTTTTGCTAAGGTATGACGGTGGTAGTGGCTGAATGCTTCGCGCATTGCTCTTTTTACAGCAGCATGAATCTCTACAAACTTTTGCCTATCCTCATTCTCCTGATCTTTCTTGTACCGCGAGTGCAACTGTCTTTGCTTCCTGAGCATTCTCTGAATTGCACTGTTAAACCACAATGGGTCTTTTCCGTCCGTAACCCACTTTTTCGGCACATATTTGTCCAATGCGTGATTTGCAATGTGTTTAAAATTTGCCCATAATTCTTCCACGTCCTTCGTACCGGAAGTAAATAAAGTCGATTCATTTACTAGGTGGGATGCTAACAACTGCTTATCTGCTCTTTCTAGTAAGCATACTCTTCTAGCCTTCTTGACCGACTTTCTAACTTTCGTAACCATAGTCGTAATGACAACATCATGATCACTAATCCCTGTCTCAACACTGACTTCGTCGATGAGGTCTGGTCTGTTCGTGTCTACCAGATCCAAAATATTTCCATTACGCGTTGGCTGTTGATTTAGCTGCTCAAGACAGTTTTCGGATAATGCGTTCAAAAGTAATTCACACGACGACTTGTCTGTACCACCTGTAATGAATCCATAGACATCCCAGTCTATACTAGGTAGGCTGAAGTCGCCTCCGACTAATATAGCGTGATCCGGATACTTCTGCGATACAGAATGTAGACTCCCTTTGAATGATTCTAGAACTGTCACGGTGGAACCTGATGGTCGGTAATAACACCCATCAATTAACTTTATTTAACCTAGCCCTGTTAAACGTGTCCAGATAACTTCACAATCACACTCTACTTCGACCTCAGTAGACACAATATTTTTGTCAACTGCAGTGAAGAAACCACCTCGAATGGTGTCTAATCTGTCTTGGCGATACACGTTCCAACCCTCACAAAATATTTCAGAACTTCCTATCTCAGGCTTCAGCTAGGTCTCAGTCCAGAGAATAATTTGCGCGCCACACGCTTCCTGGAGGGTAGTAAATTCAGGAACTTTATTCCGAACACTCTGAAAATTTACCGCTAATTTCTTGATAGCTGAAGTGTCTTTACACTGAGCCCTCCTGATTTCCCTGCCTGTAAGTCGACTGGTGAGTGTTCATCAGGACACCTCGTACTACTGCCTAGCCTAAAAAAAACCCATGTCCATGCCACAAGTACTCTGCTACCCGAGTAACCGCTTCCTTTGTGTAGTGTTGGAGACTTTCGAGATCTCATTAGATAAGGATGCCATTTTCCTGGCCCACTTAGTGTATGTATACTTAGATTCTATAGTTAATTTTTGTATTTTCATGCTAAAAAATTGATCCACCATATTTTCTCGCTCCACGTTATAATGGTGTCGTTGGAATTGCAATGCTATATGGGCCAAAATGTTGTTGTGAGAAAGAGCAGCACAGGTTACGAATGCTATTTATCTGTCACACTCCGTGGCGTATACGCTGTCATAAATTGTAATTTTAATTGAGTGACACATCGATCAATATTTGTTATTCTCAAAGTCCAGACAGAAACTCTTTCTCTGCAAAAGACTTAGGTGTGCATATGTCTCAGTGGCATTTTTGCCAACTTAGAAGTTTAACAAGCCAGTGATGTTTCGCATAGGGGAGAGAGTAGCATGCGCCATCGCTGTCCTAACTTTCCTACGACTGAACATACAGTGTAAGTTGGAAATTAAACTATATTTCAGTAAGGTTTTTCTAAAATCTAAATAGTAAAACAAATAGAATTTTTGTAGAAATTATATCCTCCAGGAAAGTGAAAACAGTGCTAAATCAGAGATTTCCAAATAAAATCAGAATTTTAAGAAATTAAAGTGGAAATTATTGTATTTGCAAATCAGCTACCTATTTCGTGTACTTATCATCCTAATTGATTGTTTGGCAGTTACAGAATTGACTGTGGTAATCTGCGGTCTCATCTTGATACGCTTTCTAATCATGCAAATTAGTTGAGTTGGCGAACACAAAACGAAGTTATTTCAGCTTGTAGCACGTACATAATAAATAATCATCTACTGCAATCAGAGCAGGAATATTTTTTACTGCTGTTCTGTCTTAGGAGAGGAAACTCAAGACTATTTTTTTATAAAAAATAAATCAGTTCTTCATTGTATTGCGCTCCAGAAGGAATAATGTTCTTTGTGAACGATATCCTAAATTTGTTGACTTAATTGACGTAAGGGGCAAAGGTTTGGCAGACACTTTGCTGGACACTCTTGTGCCTTGTAAGTCTGACGGAGATAGGACAGCTGCAATGCAATGAGTGCGCAGTTTAAGGGTGTTCAAGCAGAAGTGAAGAAGAGATGTCCACTAGCGCTGTATCTTCCTCGCTCAAACCATGTTTTCAACCTTTCAGTGGTTCACAGCTGTGAAATACTCCACATTCGGAATGCAGTTGGCACAATGAGAACAACGTGTAATTATCTGTCAAGAAACTCTGCTCGAATTTTCTCTTTCGCAAATAATGTTTCTGAAACGCTGTTTGAAGTTACCAGGACGGTTCAAGAACATTCAAAAACCTTTTTACACCTATTGATGCCACACTACAAAATATAAGTACAGAATGTACCACTAGTTCATCACATGCAAATGAACTATTGACAGCAACCTGCAAGTATGAACCCACTGCTGCCTTGTGTGTCATCGAATCATTTGCTTCAGATCTGCTTCCAAGCTTTGCCTAGTTGCAGTCGCTACAACCTGGCGTTACTCAGGTAACAAAAAGAGGTAGACAAAGAACTTAGTCCAAACCGCAACCCATTTCCAACATTTGTGTAAGCAGCTATATAACCATTTTAACCTAAAAAAATTATTCACTGAAATAAAAATGTATAGCTTTTCTCGTCTCAGTTTGCAGATATCAGTATACTGGCTAGAAGAAGGTAAAATGCTACAGACGAATTACGCCAGTTATCTCTACAGGTTACAGGGCCCTGTGAAGAGCTTGACGTTGACATCCGATTGCAACGCCTTTTTGGGAGACAACTACACCAGGAGAACACTTCTCACTCAACACCAGAGGAATATTTACTTCCACAGTGGTCGTTACATCCCATACACTGAGACGTTATACACTACTGGCCATTAAAATTGCTACACCACGAAGACGACGTGCTAGAGACGCGAAATTTAACCGAGCGGAAAAAGATGCTTTGATATGGAAATGACTAGCTTTTCAGAGCATTCACACAAGGTTGGCGCCGGTGGCGACATCTACAAGGTGCTGACAAGAGGAGAGTTTCCAACCGATTTCTCATACAAAAACAGCAGTTAACCGGCGTTGCCTGGTGAAACGTTGTTGTGATGCCTCGTATAAGGAGGAGAAATGCGTACCATCACATTTCCGACTTTGGTTGGTAAATGTCGGATTGCAGCCTATCGCGATTGAGGTTTATCGTATCGCGACATTGCTGCTCGCGTTGGTCTAGATCCAATGACTGTTAGCAGAATATCTGATAGGTGGGTTCATGAGTGTAATGCGGAATGCCGTGACGGATCCCAACGGCCTCGTATCATTAGCAGTCGAAATGACAGGCATCTTACCCGCATGGCTGTAACGGATCGTGCAGCCACGTCTCGATCCCTGAGTCAACAGATGGGGACGTTTGCAAGACAACAACCATCTGCACGAAAAGTTCGACGACGTTTGCAGCAGCATGAATTATTAGCTCTGAGAACATGGCTGCGGTTACCCTTGACGCTGCATCACAGACAGGAGTGCTTGAGATGGTGTACTCAACGACGAACCTGGGTGCACGAATGGCAAAACGTCATTTTTTCGGATGAATGCAGGTTCTCATTACAGCATCAAGATGGTCGCATCCGTGTTTGGCGGCATCGCGGTGAACGCACATTGGAAGCGCGTATTCGTCATCGCCATACTGGCGTATCACCCGGCGTAATGGTATTGGGTGCCATTGGTTACACGTATCGGTCACCTCTTGTTCGCATTGACGGCACTTTGAACAGTGGACGTTAGATTTCAGATGTGATACGACCCGTGGCTCTATCCTTCATTCGATCGCAGCAAAACCCTACATTTCAGCAAGGTAATGCACGAGCGCATGTTTCAGGTCCTGTACGGGCCTTTCTGGATACAGAAAATATTCGACTGCTGCACTGGCCGGCACATTCTCCAGATCTCTAACCAACTGAAAACGTCTGGTCAATGGTGGGTGAGCAACAGGCTCGTCACAATATACCAGTCACTACTCTTGATGAACTGTGGTATCGTGTTGAAGCTGCATGGGCAGTTGTACCTGTACACGCCATCCAAACTCTGTTTTACGCAATGCCCAGGCATATCAAGGCCTTTATTACGGCCAGAGGTGGTTGTTCTGGGTACTGATTTCTCAGGAACTATGCACCCAAATTGCGTGAAAATGTAATCACATGTCAGTTCTAGTATAATATATTTGTCCAATGAATACCCTTTTATCATCTGAATTTCTTCTTGGTGTAGCAATTTTAATGGCCAGTAGTGTACAATGTACTGTCAGAATTTTTTTAGAGACATCAGGATGAGTGTTTTAAGTTTCAACACCTTGTCCTGAAATTCATTACTGAAGTCAACTTTTTAGAAGTACAGTCCACTATTCTTGCCTATAATAGTGACCTACCAAGTTCACAAAGTGTTGCAAAAAAGTGAATTCGAGAGACGTAAGAGGGAACGGGAAAATATTGACCAGAGTGAAAAGCCGAAGAATGCAGTAGAAACATTAGGGACACGCTCGGTGACTTTCTTTCCAAACATTCGAAAACTGAAATATTTTATGTTCCTCCTATATGAACCTTCAGTTGCGCGTGAAGTTTCAGCTGCCTGCGGTGACACAAAACTTACTTGCGCTCCACTAGTACTTCAGTAGCTTAAATAAATATTTATCTAGTAGTTTTGGGTAAATTCGTGCTATTGTGATGTTTATGGATCATTTAAGGGGAATGAAAACAATAAATCAATTCTTGTCCGCCTGTCTGGTCTATTAAAAGGCCCTCTGAAAAATAGTCTTGTTGTGTGCCTGGTAACATCACGCTTTAATAAATCGAAATTTCGCCTAACACAGATAAACATTCTCGGTTATCAAATATCACCGCCTAGTGCTATTAGGAATACACCAGCGTCAAGTAACAGGAAGCGGTTAAATGGATTCTGTGTGTTAGCCTCAATTTAGAGGCGTTTTCTTCCTCACGAAGTGTGATTTCTGAACCACTGTTGAGTCTACTGACTAACTTAACACAGTGACGTTCAGTAAACATAAAAAATACCTCGTCCACAAGTAATGAAAACACACAACAGTTGTAAAACTATATCGTAAAGTTACTTCAACATCGACTATCATGGAGCCATGGAGTTAGTCACCTTAGCCACTGAACCACTGGTAAAATCTTCCGCTGCCAGAGCAGATACGGCATGCTAGTGGCAAAACTTTTAACGGTGGAATTAGTCGTTTTAGCCACTCATTTGTATTTACTGACGCAAGCTAAGCATGTTATTACTCACACTTTTCAAAAAAATGGAGTGACTCGGCCTGAATCCTGAACAATACGAGAATTCTGGGATCATAGGAAGATGCTGAAGCCCACATAACGATTGGGTACCTGAATAAAATTGTATTCTAAAAATATGTTTCCTCAGTGTACTCACAAAATATGAGTGGATTATATTTTTCAGTTTAAATTGTCCAGTTGATACAGTTTCTTCCAGTAGCTTATCAGTGAGTCACCATTCTATATGCATGTACAACACTTAAAATTTTCATGTAACAAGTTTGTCTGTAAACACATAACAAATAAATACATGTTTGCAAAAGTTCTAGTATGCTTACCTTAGTAGTCGGCATGTCTAGTGAATTGGGTAGAATGTTGTCTTAGTGTAGTGTAGCAACATCTACCTACAATTGCATCACAGAATAGAGAGTAAACAGAATGGAAAATCGGCTGCAAGCCATAGGCGAACGGATACCTTTCGTTTATTTTATGAATTTTCTATTTTATCTACTAGGCTTAACTGCAGTAAACAGTTGTTTGATGTACCGTAGAAGTTAGAAATATGTAATAAGCAGTACTAAGAGATGAGACCACACAGATATAATGAGCTGTTCCCACGAAGCGACTGACAGCAACACATGAGCAAAATGAGTTTTCCGATATTCTTTTCTATTGGCTCATTAAACTGCAAAAAATTCAATAAGTAAATCAAACAAGGCTACATTTACTCCAGGAAACAGATTTTCAGCAAACGTCCATTTCATTTTTAGAAAACTCTGGTCACTTCTTTTGGATTTGCACGTTTTCATGGCTGCAGTATACAATACCACTCCTTTGATAGTGATTTAGCTAACTGGCCCACAAAACCGATTTATTTAATATAGTCACTTCTTTTGGATTTGTACGTTTTCATCGCTGCTGTATACAATACCACTTCTTTGATAATGATTCAGCTAACTGGCCCACAAAACTGATTTATTTAATATGTTATAGATTAAAATCATAGCTCGATGATGAAGTGTCTTTTTTGCTGTATTGGCACAGCATAACATTTGAACGATTTTCAGTGGAAAATGTGGTCGCTGGTTTCTTCGCGTTTGGTTCATTTTAGTTGATACATTGTGTATACTAAGCGTAGATAGTATAACGAAATTGTTTTTAAACTTAGAAGGAAAGCCACATCTCACTGCAGTATGCAGAAAATAAAAGCAATTTATCTGAGCTCTCCGTCCCCAAGTACCCCGACTGGCAGTGGAAAGTGCAAGTAGCCTGCAACTCCCTCAGTTATGAATAGTTCAGGCAAGTAGACGCAATTTTCTCAAATTAGTGATCGCAGTTTACTGTTGCAAATATTGCTGGAAAAAAATGATGAAGATAATTACAAACCTACAGTTACACAAAGGAAAAGCTGAAACATCTCATGTTTAGGTCAGAGCTTGACAAAAGTGCCTGAAACACATCTTATATTTAAGACACAGCTTCACAAATATCAGTATGACACCTGAACGACATATCAAGAAACCCAGCTTTAAAATTTCTAGCAGTAAAACATAAATAACGCCATCAAAGGAAAATATCCAGTCAGATCAAAAATGATTTAGGACCTTCCTGTTTAGAACAAGTCACTCAAATCTCTTATTTTGCCTGTGCTATGAGTTTCGATTTTGGCTCTGATGCTGAAGATAAAAGAGAGAAATTCCAAGCTGCCTGTGGTACTATTAGTAGAAGATTGCGGTATGAAGTACAAAAAGAGACCATCAAGAAATTATATACAGTGATGGCAATTCCTGTGCTAACCTAAGTAGCTGCGTTACCAAAACAAGGAAAACAAGAAAATAAAATCCAAACATAAGAGATGGGGTTCATAAGGAAGACAAAGTGTTGCACAAGAAGAGGTGTGATTAGAAATGAGCACATTAATTAAATATTTTAAATATGGATAAAGAATGCAAAAGTACCGTGAAATTTGGATACACCTCATGAGAATGCTGGATCACAAAATTCCCCAGGAGACCCTGAACTACAAGCCTAATGGAAAAAGAGTTGTTGGAAGACACCGAGAAAGATGGAAATGATTTTGTCTGTGAGTTCGGAACAGGCAGTACCCTAATCCAAGAATGGAAGAGATGATGGTGATGATGCTTGGCAAAGGTTTCTTTTTGACACCTTTCATTTCTTACACAAATGTGGTTAGTATTACATACTGTGACAGATTGTGCTGGGACTAATCCAAAACAGTTGTATAAATTACATTATAACGCAGCCTATTGTCCTCATTTAAAGTAATACCCTTCTGTTACTTTCAGGTTGAAAGTATGAATGAAAATTCTAGCCCTGAGACAGACACAAACTCCTACGGAGTGCACAACAACGGCTGTTCCTTTTGAAAGTGAAGTTGGTTTATCAATTCAAAATCTCAGATAAGAAAATGTAAGAAGAAGAAAAAAACTGGTTCTAGCAAAGTGCCGATAATTACAAAACTAAGTAGCTTCATGTAATCTGAAGCTAAAAGCAGTGGCCTTTCACAGTTAATGTGATAAGTTTTAACTAAAAATGTATCACAAGTTGTTTTATTAGTGAATTCATTCTTAAAAGTTTTCATTTAAACAGTAAGATTACTTCAGTTTCGTAAGAATGCCCATTTTGAGCAGCTAACGTTTCGCGTTTGCCTGTTGTCAATATGATATCGAGAGTAACGCTTGACTTCATACAAATCATTGGAGTTGCGCTCTGCTTTCTTTTCTGTATACGTTAGAATCCCGCTATTCCGAACTAACTGGGACCGAACACTATCCGGTTTGGCGGTAATTCGGAGTAGGCCGACTTTATGAGTAATATCGACGTGTTGACTTGTTAAGGAGTAAATTAAGTGGGGGAACATTTACTAGTGACGTTCGACGACTCATACCGCAGACGCTATACCTATCCCCCCTCCCTCCAGTGTTCCAAACACATTATTACAAATTTACTGTTAAGCTTTGTTGCTTGGGTATTGAGTTTCTTTACAGAGACACTGTGTCTTTCTTCATTTGTGTACGTAGTCCTTGACGTCAACTGTTAAACATTAAACATGCAAGTAAACGAAGTCGTTCTTCGTGTACTTTAAATCAAAAACTTGATTAAAAAATACTGGTGTTGGGAAAGCAACGTTTAGTGAATGTAAAAAAATCGCGTTAAAATTGAGCAGTTTTGTTCTGATTCAACTGAAGTAACTCTTGGAGAGCTGAAAAAACCGACCGTGTCTTCATATTTAAAACTTCACGAGGCTTTATTCTTGTGATTCCCTCAATAACAACAGACAGGAATCCACATTTCTCGCCTTTAGTGACAGAAAAGATGCTTCAACTGAACAAACGTATGGATAGTGATCCATCATTTTCATCTAGCTGCGGTTTTTTGAACTGTTGGAAGAAGAGACACGCAATTAGACAGCTCACGACTGCTGACGATAAGCTGTCAGCTGACACCGAAGCAGCTTCCAGTTGCCTGAAAGAAGTTGAAGACCTAGTTTCTTCTCAAAACTGCTCACCGCAGCAAGTTTACAAAGCTGATGATACCGAATTGAATTATAAGGCTTTGCCTAACAAAACTCCCCAATGTTTAAAATGGAGAGTCAACATCTAAGTGTCTTTGGTTGCAGCAACGCCTCGGCAATAAACAAATTACCACTAATGGTAATACGCAAATTGGCGAAACCACGAGCGTTCAAAACCATTAACATCAACTCACTTCCTCTGTATTATAAGAATCGAAAAAATGCTTGGATGGAGCGCCACTTGTTCAAGAAATGCCTCGAGCACCAGTTTGTTCCTAAAGTGACTCCATTCAATGGAGGAAATGGACTGCCTAACCGTGTTGCTGTTTATAGACAGTGCTCCACATCACCCAGGGTAAACGAAACTTTGTGGAGACATCAAAACAGTTTTTCTGCAACCGAATATAATTCCAATTCTTCAGCCTATAGACCAAGGTGTGTTGCAGACTACAAAAAAAAGAAGAATGCTGCTTTGCACATTACTTGCAAAGGATGAAAATTAAATCACAATACTGAAGAACCTTAAGAAAATTACAGCAAGAGAAGTGATTTACTGGTTTACTGAAGCATGGGATAACACCACTAAAGGGACAGTACAAAAGGCATGGAAAAATCTCTGGCCTACATTGTAATTTGCGGAATCAACTTTTACACCAGTGAAAGATTGAGTCCTTCAACTACTCAAGAAAATCCCTGTCTGTGAGAGCACAGGAGAAAGCTGTGTTGAGGAGTGGACTGCTGTTGACCACAGTGTCCACCAGAAGTACGAAGACGAAGACGTCGAAGCAGTGGTGAAAGGCTCATCAGCTCAGACCGACTCGGAGGAAAGGGAGGAGGAGGTGAACGCTCGAACTGAACTCTTATGACACACAGACCCGGCAAATGCCTTTGACCTCACCTTACTCTACATCGAATATGTGGTGTTCATGCCGCGACGGCGGAACACTGCATCGTGAAGTCGATTTACAACCCTCCTACCTCAACTTCTAACTAAACTTTCCTATATGACAATGTACCTAAAGTACCTAATCTGTGGGGAAAAGGTTTCTACTCCGAAGAATAATGCAAAACAGAGAGAAGTAGATGAAGTTATAACCGAATCGCCACTGCTCAGTACTTTAGCAACGACGATTAGAAGCAAAGTTCGGTTAATTTCATATATTTTTATTACGTAAAAGAATTTTTTTAACTAACAGTAGTTAGTGAAAAATTTGGATAAAAGTTTTCAAAGTATGTCATAAATGAAAATAACCAATGTTCACCAGTGCCTCACCGGAACAAGAATAATTAAATTGAAACTGAACTTCATACTCGTAAGCAATCTTACGTAAGAACAATACCTACTGCACACTTTAAAGTACTTCACACCACACATCTCACAGTAGTCAGATAATAATCAAATACAAAACACGTATATTATATTAATTTTGAAAGATCAATTAAAGTAAGATTGTTTACTGCCTGTGGACAGAAACTTTTTGTTACGTTACTCACTCTAATACTGACTGTCGTAATTGTAGCAAGCAGAAAGATTGTTTGAATTTACTCATGGGTAAGGATTGTCATTTACCTAGCAGTTACTCTGATATATCTTTGTAATAAACGTTATAAACTATGCCACAAGCTAAAAAATTAGAAACTGTGCTTTTTACAAATTCAGTACCCAAGTTACGTAAAGTTTTACTACCAATTTTTTGTTATGAAAGTTAATCTATTTTTAGCAAATCAATTGGTACTGCCTTGCGCATCATCCCGTTTCTGACATTATTCAAACTGCAGCCAAAGATTTCATTAACATGTAATAGTCCAAAAGTTGAAAAATAATGTTTTGATAATCTAATAAATTAATGTACATTTCATTTTCGGTTCATTTCCTGATTAGTTCGGTTCACACAAAGGGACAGGATGGATACTATTTGAATAACGACTAAGGAGAATTATTTACGTGACAATATGAACGAAAACAATGTTATTTAAGCAATAAAATTCGAACTATGCTGGCCAGCCTATTATACGTCTAGTTATAATAAGGCTAGGTCTTACTCCACTTTATGATGTCATTGGTTTGTCGAGCGACTTCATTTAGCGGTACAATAAGCCACAGGTTGATTGTCTTTCCATACCATAGCCAATAACAAGCGCCAACATTACTCTTGATGTTACGTGAATTGCTCTTGCTGCTTTTTTACTGTACCCAATAAATGTCATACACATAGCTTGCCCATATTAAACATCCGCCAAAACAACCATTTCAGTTTTCACTGCTCCGCACTTCGGAAACAGGCTTTTCACTTCCGCACTTTTGCATAGCCACACCGGCGAATACACACAACCAACGACACCAACATGGCGCCTCGCAACTACGAACTGCTACTTTTTGGCGCGCTTGCACGCCCAGCGATAATGCGTTTACAATATATTACACTCTTTGACAATAAGTTTTCCCTGATTAAGCCAGTGAGTCTAATTACAAAATGTTAACATTCCTTGCGTATTCTCTTTCTTAAATAACAAATAGCATTTGTAACTTGACAATATATTTACAAGAATAATATTCAGTACAACTAATAAAACGAACTTCGTAGAACATGTAGGAAATATATGATCATCCACAGATTTGTGGCGTTATAGAATCAGTTCCATTCGTCAGAAAGGAATGACTGACTTTTATTTTATAAGTGTGTGTCAACTGGTAATTTTTTGTATTTGGCAGTGATTAAAATGAATCTACGGAATTTTGTAAACGATGCCGACATGAGCTGTACAGTATGGTTTCAGGCGTTTTAATCGAGCTTAGGCTCTATAAATGCCACTATTTAACTTCTTTGTTTAATAATAAATGTAAGTTCTTCCACTAACGAATTTTTAATTACTCCTGTTTTAAGCTTAAAAAATGGGTATTTTTTCCGAACTCTGTTCGGAGTAGGCGGATTTTCTGAATAGCGGGGTTCGGTTTAGCGGGAGTATACTGTACTCTCTATTATATATTGTTACAACTACGAATCTCAGAGTTGCAAAGCATACTTTTATTTGAGTCATCAGTCTTCTGACTGGGTTGATGCGGCTCGCAACAAAATCCTATCCTGTGACACACCTCTTCATATCAGAATAGCACTTGCAACCTATGTCCTCTATTATTTGCTCGATGTTATCCAATCTCTACCTTCCGCAACAGGTTTCGCCCTCTACAGCTCCCTCTAATACCATGGCAGTCATTCCCTGACATCTTAACTAATGTCATATCATCCTGTCCCTTCTCCTTGTCAGTGTTTCCTCCCATATTCCTTTCTTCTCCGATTCTGCGCAAAACCTCCTCATTTCATACCTTATCAGTCCACCTAATTTTCAGCATTCGTCTACAGCACCCCATTTCAAATGCTTCGACTCTCAACTGTTCCAGTTTTCCCACATCCCATGTTTCACTACCGTACGATTCTGTGCTCCAAACGTACATTCTCAGAAATTTCCTCCTGAAATTAAGGCCTATGTTTGAAACCACTAGACTTCTCTTGCCTAGGATTGCCCTTTTTACCAGTGCTAGTCTGCTTTTGATGTTCTCCTTGCTCCGTCCGTCATTGGTTATTTTGCTGCATAGGTAGTAGGATTCCTTAACTTCATTGACTTCGTGGCCATCAATACTGATGCTACGTTTCTGGTTCTCATTTCTGCTGCTTCTCATTAATTTTGTCTTTTTTCGATTTACTCTTAATGCATACTCTTTAGTCATTAGACTATTCATTCTGTTCAGCAGATTATGTAATTCTTCTTCACTTTCACTTAGGATAGCAATTAGTAATTTCATTAGCGAATCATATCATTGATATCCAATGACCTTCAATTTTAATTTCCATTATTGCTTCTTCGATGTGTAGATTGAACTGATAGTACGAAAGACTACATCCCTGTCTTACACCCTTTTTAATCCGATCACTTCGTTCTTGGTCGTCCACTCTTATTATTCCCTCTTGGCTCTCGTACATTTTCTATATAACCCGTCTTTCTCTTTAGCTTAACCTTACTTTTCTCAGAATTTCGAACATCTAGCACCATTTTGCATTGTCAACCCTTTTTCCGGGTCCAGAAATCCTATGAACGTGTCTCGATTTTTCTTTAGCCTTGCTTTCATTATCTACCGCAACGGCAGCATTGCCTCTCTGATGACATTATCTTTCCTAAAGCCATAGTGATCGTAGTGTAACACATCCTCATTTTCTGTTTCATTCTTCAGTATCTTATTCTTGTCAGTAAATTGGATGCAAGAGCTGATTATGCGATAATTCTCGCACTTGGCTGATTTTGCAGTCTATGGAATTCTGTGGATGATATTTTTCCGATAGTCTGAAGGTACACTATGTGATCAAAAATATCCGGACACCCCCAAGAACATATGTTTTTCATATTAGGTGCATTCTGCTACCACCTACTGCCAGGTACTCCATATCAGTGACCTCAGTAGTCATTAGACATCGTGAGAGAGCAGAATGGGGCGCTTCGTGGAACTCACGGACTTCAAACGGCATCCGGTGATTGGGTGTCACTTGTGTCATACGTCTCTACGCGAGATTTCCACACTCCTAAACATCCGATGCGACAGTGATAGTGAAGTGGGAACGTGAAGGGACATGTACAGCACAAAAGCGTACAGGCCGACCTCGTCTGGTGACTGAAAGAGACTGCCGACAGTTGAAGAGGGTGGTAATATGTAATAGGCAGACATGTATCCAGACCATCACACAGGAATTCGAAAGCGCATCGAGATGCACTGCAAGTGCTATGACAGTTATACGGGAGGTGAGAAAACTTGGATTTCATTGTCGAACGTCTGCTCATAAGCCACACATCACGCCGGTAAATACTAAACGACTCCTCGCTTGGTGTAAGGAGCGTAAGCACTGAACGATTGAACAGTGGAAATACGTTGTGTGCAGGAACGAATTACGGTACACAATGTGGCGATCCGATGTCAGGGTGTGAGTATGGCGAATGCCCAGTGAACGTCATCTACCAGCGTGTGTAGCACCAACAGTAAAATTCGGGGGCCGGTTGTGTTACGGTGTTGCCGCGTTTTCCCTGGAGAGGGCTTGCACCCCTTGGTGTTTTGCGTCGCACTATCACAGCGCAGGGCTCAATGATGTTTTAAGTACCTTCTTGCTTCCTACTGTTCAAGAGCAATTCCGGGATGGCGATTGCATCTTTCAACACGATCGAGCACCTGTTCATAATGCTGGGCCTGTGGTGGAGTGGTTACACGACAATAACATCCCTGTAATTTCCTGGCCTACACAGAGTCCTGACCTGAATCCTATAGAACACCTTTTGGATGCTTTGGAACGCCTACTTCGTGCCAGGCCTCACTGACCGAAATCGATACCTCTCCTTGGTGCAGTACTCAGTGAAGAAACGCGCTTCCCTTTCCCAAGAATCCTTCCAGCACCTGACTGAACGTATGCCAGCGAGAGTGGAACCTGTAATCAATGCTAAAGGTGGCCCAACACCATATTGAATTCCAGCATTACCGATGAGTTGTAAGTTCTGTGTCCGGATACTTTTGATGACATAGTGTATGTCGCCAGAAGCATTCGGTCTACACAATAACTTGGATAACATATTTGTTGCCGCTTCCCCCAATGGTTTTATGAGTTCTAATGGAGTGTTATCTATGCCTTCTGCCTTATTTGATCTTAAGTCCCCCAAACCTGTTTTATATTCTGATTCTAATACTTGATACCCTATCCCTTCTAAACCGAGTTCTGCTTCTTCTTCACATCAGACAAATCTTAACGTCACAGAGATCTTGAATGTGCTCTTTTCATTTATCCGCTCTCTCCTCTCCATTTAACAACGGAATTCCCGTTGCACTCTTAATGTTACCATCCTTGGATTTAATTTCACTGAAGGTTGTTTTGACTCTCTATATGCTGTGTCAGTCCTTCCGACAATCATTTCTTTTTCGATTTCTTCACATTTTTCATGTAACCATTTTGTTTTATCTCCTGTGCACTTTCTATGTCTTTCATTCGTCAGTGACTTATATTTCTGTCTTCCTAAATTTCCCTGAACATTTTTCTGCTCCCTTCTTTCATCGATCAGCTGAAGGATTTCTTCTTTTACCCATGGATTCTTCCCAGTTACCTTCCTTGTACATACGTTTCTCTTTCCAACATTTGTGATTGCCCGTTTTAAAGATGTCCATTTCTCTTCAACAGCTCAGTAGGCGGCTACTGAGCTGTTCCTTATTGCTGTATCTATACTCTTAGAGAACTTCAAGCGTATCTCGCTATTTTTTAGTACTTCCGCATCCCACTTCTTTTGGTACTGATTTTCCACGGCTAACCTCGTAGGCTTCAGGCCGCTGTTTATCACTACTGAATTGTGTTCTGAGACTACTATATCGCATCCTGGGTACGTCTTACAATTCAGTGTCCAATATTGGGAACTGTTTTTGACAATAATGCAATCTTACTGAAATCTTCCCGTATTGCCCGTCCTTTTCGAAGTATATGTCCTGGTCTTGTGATTCCTGAACAGAGTATCCGCTATTAGCAGCTGAAATTTATTACAGAACTCAATTAGTCTTTCTCCTCTCTCATTCCTTGTCCTGTAACCTTATCTTCTGCTCCTTCCCATACAACTGCATTAAAGTCCTCTCTGACTATGAGATTTTCATGTCCTTTCACGTACTGTATTACCTTTTCAATATCCTCATATTTTCTCTGTCTCTTTATCTTCAGAGAGCGACGTTGGCATGTATACCTGAACAATCGTTGTCGGTGTTGGTCTGCTGTCGATTCTGGTAAGAACAACCCTAGTCCGCAGCTCGTGGTCGTGCGGTAGCGTTCTCGCTTCCCGCGCCCGGGTTCCCGGGTTCGATTCCCGGCGGGGTCAGGGATTTTCTCTGCCTCGCGATGACTGGGTGTATAACGGGAGCAGGATTCGTTATCAATAGGAAGGTACTGCATAGTGTGTCTTATTGTGAACACTTCAGTGATAGGGTTGTTCAAAAAATAGCTCTGAGCACTATGGGACTTAACATCAATGGTCATCAGTCCCCTAGAACTTAGAACTACTTAAACCTAACTAACCTAAGGACATCACACACATCCATGCCCGAGGCAGGATTCGAACCTGCGCACCTAGAACCGCGAAGCCACCGCGGCCGGCAGAGCACTCTGTTTCGACAGACTTTGTTGTCATCTTCTGGTCTAAATTTTTTTTTTTGTTACAAAACGTGTTTGTTATGAGTGTTTAAAGGTGCTGATTAACATGAATAAGGCATGTGGTATCCTATATTCCTGTCAGTCGTTTAATAAAGAGCAGAATATTCGCCTTTTTTGGGCTCCAACAGGAGCATTTTTCCGTTGGTCCTTTCTTTTTCCTATCACAGCAGGACGTGTCATCTATATGAAAAGTAACTGATGAATCAGTATATTTTTGATGCTTTACTTATGTGAAATTAAACTAACGCAAAATTAATTTTACACCTCAGACCGGATTTTACGAGCATAAAAATTTTGCATGTCCTTCAGTACTACGACGTGGAGTTCTCAGAATGCTTATGATGGGAACGGAGACACTGTACACCAAATTTCTAATTGATACATCACCTCACACCGAATTTTACGTGGACAGGTACGGTAACTTTCAACTTCTGTATCTCGGGAACGGATACAGATATCTGGAAAATTTTCAACGTTGTTCGAGACCGGAATCTGAGGAGTATATATCGTAATATTTACAGCCATTTGCTATGCTGAAAGTCTTTGAATACGCGAATGTATTTTAGTTCGCTGGTGACGGCGAAAATATAATTTAAAAAATGCACTAATGGCGCCTATTTAAGTAGCATCAAGCCCACCGTAGACCATATCAAACGCAAAAGGAACCAACCGATTAGCTACATTTGTCCAAACAGGAGGAAGTGTGTAATATTCGTATTTTGATCCTGTATTATAGGATAGAGACGCTAAGGTGACCATTCTGCTGTATATACAAATGATCCCTAGCCAAAGGGCTATCCAAAACACCTGACCACGCATTTTTATCACCGATAGAACCCGAGATACGAGCACCAAAAAATCTTTTTCTATACGCGACTTTTTGGAATATTCTGGTATACATGCTTCAAAATCTAATGGCATATACTACAATTTAGCAAAACACAGTAAGTGTTTGATTTCACGCATGGTGGAATGCTGGTTACTTTGATCACAAAATTCATAGTTTCATTGTCTTCACTTCAAATTCCTGCACGAGTTTTGTGCCCTTTTACGACAGGAAACACAAGCCGTTGCAGTAATGACACTCAACGAGAGTGCCGTCTCTCGACTTTAGACATTCGTTTTATCCTTACCTGAATTTTTCAAGTTCCTTTTCCTTTTCTCAGGAATTAATTTCCTTCTCTCTTTAGACTTTTCAACGTGCTTCTACTGGTTTTTTTTTGTTTTCAACTTACGACAGCTGGTGAAGTTCATTCTTGAAAGGAGACGAAATGAGAATCACAGCACAGCTCTCCTGCCTTTTTATTGCTCTCAGTACTATCGCATTAACTGTTGTAACGGCAGGCAGATGTTGCTGAGAAAGGTGTGGAAATGTTATGGAACATAAAGGGTAAGCTGTTCCTTCGACAAGCCTACTTTTCTCCTCTGGTACAATCTCAGTATTTCTACGACAGTATCAGACGAAGTTGATGGGCTTGTCATCTTGTCTTCCACAGGAAGATTAGCTTGCCCTCATCATAATAAGTCCGTTTCAGTGAATACCCCCATTCTGATACGCCAAATTCCTGCAGCGTCATATACTTTCACTACAGGTCTCATTGTCGCAGCATTTACATACAGGTAAGTCAAACAGAAATTCTACTTGCTATAAAGTGATAATTTTCCGTGAAGTGTAGTGATCCACTTTTGAGGGTCTCGCTAAGAGGCTTCAATAGGAAAAAATCAAGAGGCTGCAGCCTATTAAAAGAATGGATAGGAATACGTAAGCACACCATGTTCTGTCGCCACGGAAGTGGAGGAAGAGCCAGCTCGAACTCCTTTTGCTTACTTTACCTGGGGATATCAGCATACGAGGCGCGTTGGCACCGACATCTGAAACACATATTGCTGCTGTTACGGTTTCTCTCCTCTCTGACGACGCAGAACGCATACTTTGCGCTGTCATCGAGGAGAAATTATCTTCAGCTACTCCTTTGGGTTAACAAATATTCCAGTCTCGTCGCAATTATAAATGAGATCTGCAGACAGCTTGTACTTGTCAAGAATTCCTACGAACAGCTGAAGATACATGGAAACGTTTGCAGGACTGAGCACCAGAGGTAACCTCCGGCTTTCTGATACTCAGATTTGGATGTGTCGAAAGGGAAAGGATCGTCTAGTCTTCACTTGCCATTTTCAGTTATTTATTAAAAGAGTGCTTCATAACTAAAGCTCTGAACTCCTTCATTGTCAATCCAAACCATCTGCCTTCCATGTCTTTTAAATAGGGACAAGCCCTAAGTCTTGCTAATTCGAGGAACCACGAAAAAAAGTCGGTTTGACGCCTCAGTTTCTAAAGCCTCAGTTTGAAGTCTATTCTGAATTGTTTCTTGAAGAGCTGTTTTGGGAATGTTCAACTGGATACTAGCTTCTCTAAGTCGGATTTCTTTTTTCACTAAAGTTGTCACTGTCTCTTCAACGTTTTCTGTAGATCAACTCTGACGATTAGTTTAGCGTTCGTTTCTTCTAACCATTTATGAAAAAAGAGGAATTGTCATTAGCAACAATGTGAAAAGAATGAAAAAATGTTAATGTGTCATAGAAGTGTTAGAATACACATGAGTAATTGAAAGTAACCACTAGGGAAGAATGGTATTTACCTAGGGCAGAATGGAGCCTCGGTCCGCTCCATCCCGATACGTTCTGCCCGACCTGTGAGCTCAGGTACAGTTCAAAACCCACAAAGCGCTTTGAAAACTAACACAGTCTAAATCAATGGTTCCCAACTTGGTGATAATTACCTTCTGAAAGGCCAAATGTAATTATCTGAGGGGTAAAACCAGGAGTTCAGTTGTAGAATATAAGCAATCTAAACTAATTTTAGAGTATTGTTATTAACAGTATTTTATAAGAGTATTAATTACATATCTTACCCGCCAGGGTAGCCGAGAGCTCTAACGCGCTGCTTCTTGGACTCGGGTAGGCGGGCCGGTACCGGGTCGAATCCGTCTGACGGAATAACGGCGAGGGCCGGTTTGCCAGCCAGCCTTGAGGTGGTCTTTACGCAGTTTTCCTGTGGTGCTGAAATAGTCACTCCGGACCACATGATCTACGAGTGACCTCTTTTCGTTGACATAGCCACCGAATTAAGATGTCAATTACCAAATAGAGACACTTATCACCTAATCCGAAATCCATCCACTTTCACAATCATTGCCAGCGGGGTATCAGCAAAAGGTGGTTTTAAATAGAATGTAGTTTTCTGAACAATCATAAACAGTACCTGCAGCGATTTCCTGTAAAGTCCGGCGCAGTGCCAGGGGTACGCCTACTGGGGTTAGCTCGGTGGGCACAGCCAAAACTCGTAGGTTTATAGATTTACTGACATGCTTGGAATGCTGCTGGAGTTAGCTTGCTAGGCTAGTAAGAATACTATTTTAGTAGACAGTGAGACGTGTCCACAGCGTAACTTAAATCTTCACATCCTGTAGTAAGCAGGAAAGTAGAAAATCTAGAACAGAATAAATGCTGCTGAGAAAAAAGTTATATTGTGGTGGGTTATCATGCATCATATATTTGTTTGATAAATAAAGAATTAAAAAAATGATCCTTAACTCAAACTATCACTCCAGAGGTTCTTACGGAAAAAATGGGAAAAAGCTTGGGCAAATATCAGGAAGCCTCACGATCGCCAGGCATGTCGCTATAATACAAACAAGCGCCCCTTTCAATGGATATTAGGGGATCCTGTCTACGTCAGGAACGTTCCTGGGCGGACTTCCTGGGATAAACGCTAAGGGAAACTTGCCCCACGTTTCCTAGGTCCAAATTCTATTGTGAAAATTTTGAGGCCAGTCAATCATTTGGTCATGGACCTGGGAAAGGGAACCTCATACGGTTTCATCTCAGTCAGATTAAACATTCCAGTGGAGTGTGGGGTTCTTAGCCCTGGGGCAGGCTTGTTTAGGTTTAAGACGGAGAGGTTGAGCCGTGGCGCCATTGAATTAGTAGACTCTTCTGTTTGGCGCCACTGGTTCAGGTGTAGTATCGACTATCCATCTTGCGGCCCCATTGCCAATATCAATGAGGAAGGTCTTTACTTGGCGATAAATATACGGCTTCGCTGCTCTGAAGGACGAGGCACCAAGTTGGGGATTGGCGGCAGTGTCTTGACAAGAGGCTGTCACGAGGTCCGAGCGGCTGAAGTCACGAGCTATGCAAGGAGGGCCTGCGCAAAGAACTTCACCGGGGTCAGCGTCGACTACAAGCAGAAGACCTACATCCTGTCGGTTGGTTGCAACATCTGTGTCGGAAGCCTCTCGTGGCCTGGCTGCCCCCTTCTACCTGGATGTCATCGGCAGCAGTCAGTAACAGCAGCGGTGCACCGTGGATCCATGGAACTGCTTGCTGACAAAGTGGAGTAACAGTCTGTAATCGTGGTAGTGATAGGTGTCATTGTCTAGCCGACCTCCTAATTATTTTCTATTTGTATCCGACCCTCAGAGTTTTACTCGGTCGGCTATTTGGTGGTAAATATAGACTGTAGTATTGTACTAGAGACTAGTTGTCGTTTGAAAAATTTGGTCTGATACTATATTGCCCTTCATTTCTATTTTACACATGATCATTAATGTTTTAACGAATCAGTTCCTGGTCAGAAATACAGTCGGAACAATTGTACCAAGGCACAGGTTGCCGTTAAACAACAGGGATCTTCTGGTGAGATCTAGGAGTTAACCGGTTCAATTCCTTGATTGTAATTTCATTTGAGATAATCTGATCTACCTGTTGTACTAAGCTGTGCATTCTTATCTTTGAAAGACCGGATCATTATTGGTGTATTTTTAACTGGATCTCGTGGCCACGGCACGTGAGTTTCTTGTAATAAGTGCTCATACGTAATGTTTTAAAATGTTCCTTGAGAGTGGCCTTGATAACTGACAAACAGTTTAACTGTTGACATATTAACAGCCAAATGTCACCAGGGCTGTAGTCAGAATAGCATTGTCAAAAGCGTAGGGTTGAGATCCAGTTGCACCTTGGTTGCTGATTGAAATTAAAAGGTTGCTCCCGTTAAAGCAAGCCTTATTATTGTCATAATTTTTCCTAGTTTGTTTAACCCTTAAGCATAGGTTCGCATCTTAACCCCGACCCTTTAGACACACAGTTCATAAAAAAAATAAAAAAAATAAAAAAAAATTGTTTAAGTCATCTGTTTGAGTAATTACACACTGTTGTCATCAATATTATTTAAATATTTTCATGTGTTGCAGAATCTCATTTAATAAGAGGAACTGTCCAGCGCGGTAGTAAACACTACTGTTTCACGCTATAACGGGCGGGCTGTAGGTCAGGGTCCTTGTAATTATTGACATGTTGTTCTTGTATTGATTTCTCTTGTAAAAGCTTTTTCAGTTCATAAACTTGTTAATTTGAAAAGACAACAAATTTATGATTATATATTGCTAAAGAAACAGGTTGTGTGAAAAGAAAGTTACATTGATGAGTCCTCCCTTCCACGTTTTCCTTAATACCAGGAAATAATACGTTTCAATACGTTCCAGAAACTGTTTTAACAAGCTAGCTACACTGTCTTTAGCACTGAATTCGGGCACTGACAACTCACTGTCCTGAAGGTTAAAGCCAAACAGATCAAAAGAATCAAGACCAAATATCTTCTCACCGTTGCGTGATTGTAGCACTTTAAAAAGTCACTGTTCGTGTATTCGATCGATACATGGCAGCCAAAGTACATGTTCCGAGAACGGAATGTCTTGTCCATTATAAGCTGTCAGTTGCATACCGGCTTTAGACAGGCGTAGGGAGCCCAACAGTTCATATGTGTGACGATTTAGGAATGTGACAGAGGCACCCGTGTCCCAAGTTTATTTGACTGGCGTATCACTGAAGAAACTGCTTACATGGCAGTTTTGCGAATGCCGTTGCAGAATTTGAATATACTGCATTAATGACGTGGGCCTTATGACTAGATTTTTGTGTATGGGCCGATTCTTATTTTTGTTCCGTTGCGAACATACGGACTGTACATGTCCTTTCCTACCATAAGCCGGCCGCTGTGGCCGAGCGGTTCTACGCGCTTCAGTCCGGAATCGCAAGATTGCTACGGTCTTAGGTTCGAATCCTGGCTCGGGCATGGATGTGTGTGATGTCCTTAGGTTAGTTAGGATTAAGTAGTTCTAAGTTCTAGGGGACTGATGACCTCAGATGTTAAGTCCCGTACTGCTCGGAGCCACTTGAACCATTCGAACCTAGCACAAGCATAACATGGAACTTGTCGGGACGGGCAGTCTTGGCATTTGTGCTGTGAATAATACCGAGGGCAATACTTAATTCTGTTTGCTTAAGTAGCCATCCTTTTAGAGAACTGCTTATGTGGCGTGTAACGTTGCTCTGGGCCAATCACAAACAAGAGACTCAACCCGACAAACAGCTGGCTGCTCAAATTTATAAGGGAACAGGGCACCGGAATCGTACTAATTTGCATTACCTGCTGAAATGATGGATCAGGCTGTTAGAAAATCTGTTCTCTGAGTTTGATATCAGGTAGATTGTACACGATCACACCACGCAACTTAACATCTGAATGTAAAGCACCGCAAGCACATTTGAATTTCCAGGTTCCTTGTCATACCCTGCAAATCTGTTACCCACTCGAGATAAGTTTATTCTGACCGTTTCTTGCAGTTAAAGAATTTATACCTAGCTGCTACCACATTCGCTTGTTGGTCATAATAGTTAGTCGGCAAAGAGGTAACTTGATCATACCTGAGCTCACTCGGAGTGACGTCCGGAAACAACTTCTGAATTGATAGGAATGCTGCACCTCTTACCGTGGATAACAGATATGGAAGTTTCACAGTACCTGGTACATTGTTAGCCAGTAGCGTGCCTCTATCTTGGACAACCTCTCGAGCCATTCCTCGTCTTGTTCACAAAACTGTGGAAAAGGCGGTTCAGCAGTAGGTGCTGAAGTAGATAGTGCTTCTTCTGTCGGGTGTGCAGTGTTGGCCAGTAGCTGCTGCATCATGTTGAGTAACGTAGATTGTTGCGTCTGGGGCTGAAACCCTGCAATAGCTGCATGGCATCTAACGCTTGCGGCTGTGGCACCTGAGCAGGGGACGGGATAAGTGGGGTGGGCATGTTTAAAGTGACAAACGCAACAAACAGAAAATAGAAGCAAGCAAAATAAGTACAAAAGCAAAGAAGATTTCTCTAACGCCCACCAGAAAACAGTGAAACTCTTAAGGCAAATAAATGCCCCTGCAATGTAAAGACGAGAGGGGATTAAGGCGCCAGCAAACACATAATTCCATGGCTGCTAGGCACTTTTTTTGTAGTATAACTCGTCGCGAAACTGGGTCCTACCCACTCATCTCTTATAGGGTGCCTAAAGGATGCTCCTTTCTCGGGTAGCCATACAAATACCAGCAAATTACATTAACGGTTTTTATTACAATAAATAAGATTGACGATACTTAACTTTGGTTTACAAGAACGTTGCGCAAGCGATTGGTGACATGCAGACAGTTAGGTCACTTGACTATATACGATTGTAAGGTGTCAGGCAAATACAACACTTTCCATGAAAACCCTGACATGATAGCAAATCTGGCAGTATATCACATAACTCCGAATAAATCCTGACATTAAATTAACCAAAGTAATACGATCAACGAGTGAGCAAATGGAATACCACAGTCTAACACAAGACCGCCTAAATGCATGTCATACCTTCCTACCGTGAAACAGACGCAGTTCCGAGGGGAGAAACGAGAACAGAAGCCGAGAACAGAATCGTGTAGGCTAGGAGGCCCTACGATAAGGGACGCACACCCACGTCGTCAGCCGACCGCCAAGACCACCCCCAGACCATGTTAAAAGAGAGAGCCCTCCAGAAGAACAGTATAGAGCTTACGATAACACTAAAAGGGACACATCAGCTGCAAGTTTTAGCGTGAGACTATACGCGTCTCTGTTACGTTGCAAACATTAAAAACAATGCCCCACCACGAAAAGTGTAACGTTTCTCATTGGATAGACAGAACTTTTGTAGGCGGAGCTTAAGGTTAACATTGAGACCCTGATTGGTCAGTTGAAAACACAGCCAGATACCTTTTTCTTAAACCAACTTCGGTAAATTCTAGTAAAGGGAAGTTAGAGAGAGTTGCTTCCGACACGGCGAGGTGTGTGGAGCTGTGCTGCCCACCGCCCCCTGACGCTGCCTAACCAACGACAAGGTAACGAACGCACGTGATGCCACATAAGTCATAAGGCTACACTCTGAACTGCTGAAGTCTCACCTGTTACATCCCCTTTTTGCGTAATACTAGTGTCTATCGTCAATTAAAGCTCGTGGTATTCACATTTCCTATTAGAAGTTAAAAATCTGAAACGTGATGATTTTTCTGTTAAATTGAGAAGACACATCAGCCACTGTAATTTATGACAAGTTAAATAAGTAATTAAGGATAATTGAGGGTCACTGTAGACCATTTTTGATAGTTTTCTCTTTTATGAAACTTAATTTAAACCTAGATTATAGATGTGATATGGCATAGGTCATCCTTCAATCCATTGTAGAACTCGGAAACCCATTCACGGAATATTCGTTCACATTTTTGTTGAACGCAGTCTGTTTTTATCATCCTTTATTAAAATATTTCCTTTTATCAATAGTGCAATTTATAAAAAATGTTTGGTGAGTAGAATAAAAATTCCAATGGCAAACTTAACTACTTTCTCGACGCTATTTTACCAGCTAACTAAAAATAGGAAAGCCTTGAATCCCTTCCACTAAATTTAGTTAGTATTAAGATTCTTTTACAGGGAGTGCAGTGGAGCTGACGCTGAAATTATTAAGTAGTTGATTATATCATCGCTACTCTCACTGAACTCTTCTGATCTCCACATGTAATGTGTGGTCTGGCGTCTCCATACCAGCAACAGGTCCCAGGTTCAAACTAGTCAATTCCCTAAAATCATGCTCAGAGTGTCGTTGTGCGAAAGTGGTAGGAAGACGACTTAGAACAAACAGACACCATGCAGAATGTTAGAGAATGGCGACCCTGCCAGGATGGTAAAATACCAAGATTGAAGGTGGACTACATGCCTTACTAAGTCAGAAAAATATCCTGTTGAAAAATTTTCGTAACCAAAAATTTCTTCTGAAAGGTATAAATAGTCGAAAACAGTAGCTGCAGCGATAGATAGTAAGAAAGTATTCAATAGAAAGTGAGACATTCTAGCAGAGACTATAGCATAATTAAGTTAGGAATTTTAATATTGTTAGAATTAAGTTTTCTCTCCAATTCAAGCGCTCTGGTGGCGGATACATCGTTGCAAGTTGGTTCTGACCCAACAGTTAAGTGAATGGATTGTCAGTCTTGGGTATAATAAGTGTCAAATCGTGTGAGGAAAAAGTTTATGAAGCGCGTGGGACCGTATGAGCGCATGTTGACGCGAGGTAGGGCGCGTGAATTGCTTTGAAAACAGAAAATAAGGGAATCGGAAAGATTAGCAATGGTAGATCTAGACATTGACCGAATTGAGGTAGAGACCCAGCATGAAGACGGACAGAGAATAGAGGACAGTAATACAGACGATGCAGTATCGCGAGAAATAGGACAGATAACGCACCATAACGAGGATAATGTACGCCAAGGCACAGAAAACGTAGGTCAGCATTCGACAGAGGAGCAGGAAAGTAGAGAGACAGCCGTTGAGGATTCTAACTTCCATCTTGAATACGTAGAACCCATAGTACAAGTAATCAGAGCTCCCTCACAACAGAGTACAAGGAATTCGAGCAGAAACGTGTCACCGCACAGTTCAATGCAATCGGTTGCAAACCAACACTTGGGCGAATATACAGAGCGTACGACGTCGGAAGAAAACGCAATAGGATCCACCAATCTGGCAGAATTATTACAAAAAATGACGGAAATCATGACAAGGCAAAATAAAAAATAATGCGAACCAAATTAAAATGCAGAATGCAGAAACCATGAGACAAATGCGTGAGATTAAAGAACAAAACAAAGAAATTCAGTTAAACCTAAGTCATATAGGAGACGAGGCAAAAGAATCTCGAGAAGTGATAGGAAACCTAATAACAGGTCACAATCAATTGAGAACAGACATGGACAAGGTACAAGTGGACGTACAAACACTGCGTAATGACACTCAGGACGAGATCAAAACATTATGTAACAACACCCAGGGAGAAGTCAAGAAACTAGAGAAACAGATAACATAATTACTAGACAAGCAGCAGGTACAGCGCGTGAAATGGTTGAAAACAGTGTGTTACACAAACGTATCACAAAAGCAGCGCTGAAAAGATATGATAATCGCATAGTCAAAATAGAAGCGCAAACGAAGCAACAACATCAGAAATTGCGAACAGAGTTGTTACAAACAACTGAAGAGCGTAGTGAACAGGATCGAACAAGCACCTAATCTGGAACCACATCCGTATCTGTAACAGCACCGGAAAAACAAGCAAGTAACGAAGATATCATGCATTTGCGATTCGAATCACAGGCGGAGAGTAACATACGTGAAATCAGACAGTCTGCACCGCAACAAACACGTTTCGAAATTCTTGATGAACAAGCGGCACCACAAACACATGCGGAACCACAAATGTATGTTTCAAGACTTTGGATCGTGCAATGAAGCGGCAAGGTTAGCCAGACAAGATACCGAACTAATACGTGACAATGGAAAGCCAGGTCGCTAAGAGTACAGTGCAATGCATTCACAACCGATGGAGGAAAATTATTGCGTACCACTTCAACAATATTACGCAAGGGTAGGCGAAAGTTACAGTGGACAATATCCAATGGATCTACCACAACCGAAAAGAACGACGGGAGAAATGGTCAGAAACACAAGTGCCGAAGAATCGCGAATTTCATATGGAACCACGACGAAGTACGACAACGATCATTTCCTCATAGTCAGAAAATTTCAACACTTTCGAGAAGGAAACTGATTACATCCACGAACTTTTATTGATGAATTCCGAGTAGGATTACCAGAAAACAGGACGCTAGCACACAAATTAGACTTTATATGAGTACACATGCCAGGAACAGTCGCAGAAACCATGCAGAATGTTGCAGCGACATGCCGATAGTACAAAGATTTCAGAGAGAAGTTTCTCTCACGATATTGGTCCAGCGGGGCACAGAACAGAGTGAAGTACGAATTATTACAGAACCCATATTTTGAAAATTCAGGAGAGAAGAGTCCCGTGAAATTTTTCGAAGTAATGGCAAAGAAAAATCAATGTTTAGATGTACCGTACAGTGATGGAGAGTTGATTAAATTATGCGCGATGAAGTTACCATTGAAATACCAGCAGTCATTAGTAGGTCGCGGAGGCAATGACGTCGAAGCATTTAAAGGAATTCTAATGGAAGTGGAGTTTATATTTTCGGAGGATGATGCAAGAAAAAGACGAAGCGCACGTGACCACGAAAGCAAAAAGCAGTGGAACCCACAAGACACAGTACGAAGAAACAATAATTACGGACCACGTACTAACTTCGCACCAAGAAACGACAACAGATTTCAACAAAGAAACGGTTATGGATTTAGAAGAGAATATGGCAATAACTATAATTCACACAGGAACGGCAACAACTATTAGAGAGGGAATAATGACAACCGGAACGGGTATTAGAGAACCAATAGACCGACAAATTATCAACAAGGAAACCAATATCAACAAGGTGAACAAGAAAAGAGAATACAGATAGAAGAGGTGGAGGTAAGACCACCAAACCCCGATAAACGTTCCAATTGACAGCTAAGCGCCCAAGCCATAGAGAATGACGCACCGACCCAGGATATTTGCAGCACCTTGAACAGAGAAGTAAATACCTTCTCACGAGAAGAGAAGAAGGAAGAAGCAAAACCGCAGGTGCCATATGAAAACGAAGACAGGAAAATAAAAATATCGTGTTGGGACGAAATTAATTGGGAGAATACTGCCGAGGAAGATGAATTACCAGAGGCATGTACAATGAATGTAGGAGGGAAGGATGAAGTAATGAGTATTGCAGAGCTATTTGAGATGGAAACCAGGGAAAGCGAATTCAATGAGGATAATGTGCAGTCAACAAAAGTAGAAAATAAGTTACTAGTGGGCACTCAACTGAACGTATATAATGAAGGAAGTTATGAAGCGATAATTAGAGCATTTAGATGCGATTATGTGGAAGTAGCGACGAAAAAGGAGAAGATAGACGAAGATGAGGAAAAAGTAGAGAATGTTGTAGAAAGCGTAAATGAAGGAAGAAGTAGAGAAGAGGAAATAAAAGAGAGAGAAGTAGCATTCGAAGCTTATCCTACAGAATGATCGCATTCACAGGGGAAAGTCCTAAAAAGACTCGTGTATGATTCAGTGGAGGATTCGTTGATGCAAGAAGAAGAACAGAACCAACCCTTTCAGATTCAACCAATTGTGAAGGCCATGGTAAAACAGATCCCAGTCAATATTGTAATTGATAGCGGAAGTGAACTGACCGCGATCTCAGAAAATTTATTCATGCAGTGTAATGCCAATAAGGAATTGCCAGTTCTGAAAACACGTAAGATTAAAGTAAGAGGTCCTATTAGAAACAATGCTGCGGAAGTTACGAGACAAACGAGGTTA
Source organism: Schistocerca piceifrons (assembly GCF_021461385.2). NCBI lineage: Eukaryota > Metazoa > Arthropoda > Insecta > Orthoptera > Acrididae > Schistocerca > Schistocerca piceifrons. Next base: position 255,036,228 of record NC_060141.1, on the reverse strand, counting down.
ACTTTTTTGAGCCAACGTCAAAAGATCGAAGCCAACTTCGTGATTATACCTACACTAACTGTAGATTTGATTATAGGTGCAGATTTTTTAAGTGAGAGATGAGCGATAATAGATATGGGGAAAGGTAGCGTAACATTCAGGAATGTCACACTTCTCTTTGAGCAAAAGTTAAAATTAGAAGATATACTAGTTATAAACAAACAATTAAGAATGATGTGAGATAAAGAGGATGGAGAATTAGAATGGTATGCACAAAAGGGGGAATCGCCTCAACTCATGTTAGAAGTCCATAAGGAAATTGACGAAAAATTTCAAGAACTTTAAATAAATAATTAGCAAAATATTTCAAGTTTATGTTGCAGATAGGATCGTCAGGAGAAAGAAGAATGAAGTGAGAGGAAGGAGGGAAAAAAAGTAGTTTCAATAAAAACAAAAACCAAAGTAACACCAATAGTAGCATAGATTAGGGTGAATGGATAAATCTTAGATAGTCTAACAGCATGAAATACTAAAATGCTGTACACCACGACACTACACATAAGTAAAAAACGAATTTGAGGAGTCTTGTAGAAGTGAAGACTCAAAATAGAATTGTAACATGGAAAGGGCACCGAAATTAGTAAAGCTTTTTTAAAAAGTGTAAAGCAATGTAGGTACTAGACATATATTAGATGATTATAAGTAAAACTTTTTCTAAGAACCATTGTAAAAAAACTCCAGCAAGTACCAGATTCAAAGACCCACAAGTTGCAATGAGAGAAGTATCAGGAAAGAAAAGGCTGTAATTAGCAAGACACGATTCCTACAAGGCAGAAGCGTCGAGTGAAGGGGAAGGACAGCGAAACCAACAAAGGGCACTTGTATGTGAAGTCAGCAGTAAATCTACAGCTAAGGTGAACACTGCTGCGACACGACACGAGATGGAAGGCCAGAAACGTCCCGGGACACCCCAACTCAGCAGAGCGAGCAAAAAACGGCCCAATGAGAAGACCGCTTGGGCATGCCACCAGTGGCAAAAAATATGTGTAAAAGTCACACTACTGGTATTAAACAGTATGCTGATGCACGAAACTGAAGGAAACTTCCACAAAGTAGAAATGACACCTCCAAACAATTTATCAAACTGTTACTAAGAGGAGAACTTCAAAGTGACTAGTTATCAATAAATAGCCCCATACACTGCCCAGAGAAGAACTAAGAAGCAGAGGAAAAGTGGGAAGAACAGAAGTTGAAGATTCGCAAGATTGAGACCAAGAAAGAAGATGAGTGTAGAATAGACGACATACCTTCCCAAACCACTATCCTATTGTAAACTAGTCGTCTGCGAAGTATGACAACGCAAAACAACCGGTTTCAGCGACATATAACAATGACTTTCATGCATACAAAGCCAGTAAACCACGAGATTCTGCACTCACAGATCCATTCCATTATGGGACCTCCACAACAGCAACACACAGTTGCAAAACCAACAAGGAACGACGGAGCTTAAGGTTAACATTGAGACCCTGATTGGTCAGTTGAAAACACAGCCAGATACTTTTTTCTTAAACCAACTTCGGTAAATTCTAGTAAAGGGAAGTTAGAGAGAGTTGCTTCCAAGACGCGAGGTGTGTGGAGCTGCAACACCTGCCACCCCCTGATGCTGCCTAATCAATGACAAGGTAACGAACGCACGTGATGCTGCATAAGTCATAAGGCTACACTCAGAACTGCAGAAGTCTCGTCTGTTACATCCCCTTTTTGCGTAATACTAGTGCCGATCATTAATTAAAGCTCGTGGTATTCACATTTCCTATTAGAAGGTAAAATCTGAAACGTGATGATTTTTCTGTTATATTGAGAAGACACATCAGCCACTGTAATTTAAGACAAGTTAAATAAGTAATTAAGGATAATTGCGGGTCACTGTAGACCATTTTTGATAGTTTTCTCTTTTATGAAACTTAATTTAAACCTAGATTATAGATGTGATATGGTATAGGTCATCCTTCGATCCATTGTAGAACTCGGAAACCAATCGAGGGAATATTCGTTCAAATTTTGGTTGAATGCAGTTGGTTTTTATCATCCTGTATTAAAATATTTCCTTTTATCAGTAGTGCAACCTATAAACAATGTTCTGTGAGTAGAATAAAAATTCCAATGGTAAACCTAATTACTTTCTCGACACTATTTTACCAGCTAACTAAAAATAGGAAAGCCTTGAACCCCTTCCATTAAATTTAGTTAGTATTAAGATTCTTTTACAGGGAGTGCAGTGGAACTGACGTTGAAATAAATAAGTATTTGATTATATCATCGCTAGTCTCACTGAACTCTTCTGAACTCTACATGTAATGTGTGGTCTGGTGTCTCCTTGCCAGCAACAGGTCCCAGGTTCAAACTAGTCAATTCCTTAAAAAATACGCTCAGAGAGTCGTTGAGAGAAAGTGGTAGGGAGACATGACTTCTAACAAACAGACACCACGCAGAATGTTAGACAATGTCCATGTAAGCAATCGATATATGACACGAGTCTCAGTATAACAGGGTGGATGATGCTCTTCTATGGCCTCTTCTAATGCCGGGTCTAGTAGTTCGTCTTGTACTGCCCGCCCAAGACTGGCAGGAGCGGCGCTTATATTATCTTCGTATAGGGGCGCTACTGCCACAGTGACTTCCTAGTCAGCGCGCTATTGGCTGACGTCCTCTCACAGCCCTCTGCGGTTGCGTTCTTCATCTTCGTGCTGGCGAGAGTCGGTACGCCGAAACACATAACATATCATCTTGCTATTGAACACTAGTGAACTCTTTTCTCCCAATTTCATTGTTTTATATTCATCTTGTGTAGCCTCGTAAATCATGAATGCAAAATATATCGCAAAGAAAGCATCCAATTCCGTCTCTTACCTTTCTTATGGTTGTGATGCTGCCTTCCTCTTCTCCTACGTTCCCAATGTTAGCTTCAGTTAATCACTTTTCGAAGTGATTCCCTGCTTCGCACACCTACAAGCAGAATAGAATCAGGTGATTTCGATGACACACAGTATGACATCACCTACAGTAGGTTCCATTTGTTAATTGAAGCTGTGGGCTGGCTGAACTTAAAGCTACGATATGAATCGTAAGGAGTACTTAATGGTAACATACAAAAATAAAACACAAAAATTTATTTTCAAGTGCTCTGAGGTGGAAAATGGGGATGACACGACTTGTTACTGAAAATGCGCTGAGAAAAAAACAAGTTTTTATCTGATGATCTCCCTTCTGAACAGTCCATTTCCACTCCATACCGAATGTTCCTTTTGAAAAGCGCTACAGATTGAATCAGATGTTAATTAGGATATATAGGAAATGAGATCAGATTAAATAATACAGAAAGGAGAAGAGAAAGGGCCTTCATAAACGGCCGAAGACAAAGGAATTTTCGTCAGCGGAAGAAATTATATGACATCAAAAAAGGGAACAAAATTAAGGAACATGTCTCTGAAACAAAAATATATGGAGTGCTGACCCAAGAAAGCGTAACTTTGTGGTATACGTTGGTTGTATTTGAAGACAAGGACGTAAATAGAACGACACAAAGTTACTTAAACAGCAGACACGTCTTTCAAGGGGTACAAATAGAACTACTTGCTACAAGCTTTCAGTCCTTTGGAATATACTATAAATCTCATCATCAGTCTATTTTTTCTTCGTGAAGGTATTTGGTTTATCATGCATGAATAAATGCCTTTTTATGAACGGGACAGAATAACAGTGCTACGGTACCAGGTTGTTAATGTCTGATACATGAAAACGAATTTATGGCAGGCAATGTGGGACGAACATCGTTCATTCATTATCTCTTCGTGTTGTAATCGTGTTGAAATTAATTATCTGCGATCACATATTAATTTCGAACTTCAAATGTTTATAAAATTAAATTCACACAGTATATTTGCAGCTTCTAATCCATGAGTGAAAGTAGAATTGATGAGTGTAAGCTGTGCGAACTGTTAGGTAAGTGGAACGACGTGAAGGTGTCAATTTGAACTACGTTCATTTTACAACCTAAACATTTGATAAACAGATCTCGGTTCAAATATAACAGTAACAACTCAGTTTGTTACATTTCACGAACTTTTTAAGTGGTCTGATATGTCTGTAACTTACCTCCGACGTTGATTAACGTGAAAGAAGAGTTACAATCTTAACTAGAAAATTACAGTTGTTCTAAGCATTTATTTTTTCCGTTGTTTACATACAAGCAATATCATGAAGGCTCTCTGATTTTGTCCAGCAAATAGTTCTCTTTTCTGATAATAGCAACAAGTACAACAAGGGTCCTTTGACAGCCATGCCTTGTTGGTTTGGAAATTCCATACTAGTCCGTGTATAGCCACAGGTACGCAGAATATGCCGAGATGATACCATTCTGGTAGTGTTCTGAATGATCATGACGATGTCTGATCATCATATCCTCACACTGCCCTCCACTGAAAATTTACTGACATAGAACACCTCCTTTCTCGGCTGAAGCCTGATTTGACAACGTCATCCTTAACTTTTCTTCCATACCAATACTAAAATTTTCTTCTGGAAATCCCTAACATTCTTAGATGCTTGAAAATTTTGAGCTACCCTGACCAAGACCACTTTATTTCGTGGATTGGTCCATTGAAATGTACTGCGTTCAATTAGTTAAACATATTTCCAGCTAGAATGAGATTTTCACTCTGCAGCGGAGTGTGCGCTGATGTGAAACTTCCTGGCAGATTTAAACTGTGTGCCCGACCGAGACTGGAACTAGGGACCTTTGCCTTTCGCGGGCAAGTGCTCTACCAACTGAGCCACCAAAGCACGACTCACACCCAGTTCTCACAACTTTACTTCTGCCAGGTAGGCAGGAGACGAGGTACTGGCAGAAGTAAAGCTGTGAGTACCGGGCGTGAGTCGTGCTTCGGTGTCTCAGTTGGTAGAGCACTTGCTCGCGAAAGGCAAAGGTCCCGAGTTCGAGTCTCGGTCTGGCACACAGTTTTAATCTGCCAGGAAGGTTCACATTTTCAGCTCTTCCAGTTGCCGAGAATTCACTATACTTAAAACTCACACATGTTTTACAAAGTAGCGCTATAATAAGCGTTGACGAGTTTTTGTGTCAGTCATTGGGTTCTTTCGTTCTGCTATTTATTACTCTTCATAGCCCTTCTGTCGAAAGAAAAAGATATGTACACACGACCTCTGTCGTTACAGTAGAAATGATTTCCGCTTACACAAGGGCGAGTATTATTAGCGGTTGTAAAGGATCCACTGCCCCTTACGTAAAAATACAAGTACCCTTGCTTCATATAGATTGAGATATGCTATATATCGGCAATCGAGCACCACGAGAGCCAGAGATATACATCAACTGTTAGTAAGGGGTGCTGGCATTATGCAGAGGAGGAAGTTGCTAAGAAAGCTCTAAGCGAATGGGACGTGGTGCAATGACGAAAGGCCGCCCGTAACACGTGTTGTCGACTGAGTATGTCTCCGACGCCTCGGGTTTACCAAATCGTGGCAAAAGACTTTATTTTGAAGTGTTTTACTAAGTGTCTACAACGTACTGTGATTACGCGTTTCGCGTCAACCGCGCAGGAAACCTACCATTGGATTGCAGTAAAGAGTAGGGTTGCCAACCGTCTCAAGTGAGGCGCGACGTCCCGTTTCCACGGCTCAAATAATGTATCCCGAGATGTATCTCTGCGGGACGCTAATTGTGCAGCCTTATGGTAAATCTGGCCTAGGTTAGAAAGAAACCCCCTTCCAGCTGAAGTATTTGCGTTGCGTTGCATACATGCAACGGTGTCGGGCGTGGAGACAATGACGGCGGCCGCACGCTCCCGCATCACCCGTAGAAAGAGACAAATGAGTGTCGCACACCGTTGGTTGCCGGTTCGTTCGCTCGTTCCGCTGCTTGTCTCCTTAGCTACCTCGCGTTACGCCAGCGCTGTGCAGTTAGTACTCGCTACATGTCACAGCGTTTCGGTGTCTTTGTGAGATTCGTAAAATAAATAGAGTTTAGTGTGTTTCTGACACTTTGCTATTATTGTTTTTGAAGAGTTTTTTTTTCATTTTAGTATGTCTGATTCAGAAACAATTGACAGCGCCAGCGAAAAATTAAAATACAAACAGTGTGAACGGATGTTTTTCTACCTGCAAGAATGGGAGAATTCGTATCCCTTTTTCTTAAAAAAAGGAGTTGTTACAAATGTGCTTAAACCTTTTTGCAACGTGTCTATGAAATCATTTATCATATTCCACGGAGCTCTGATTGATGCTAAACGGCAAGTTAGCTTTCCGGAACGCCAACGGGGTGAAAGAGGTCGACAGAGTATCCCAAATTTACAACAATTTTTAAACCGCGACGTGTTGACGGCAGATGGGGTAAAAGTGATAGCTGCAGAGTTGACAAAAGTTTATCATGGCATTAACTATGACATATACAATTCTGTTGACCGCGATTCAGAGTTATGCCCCGTGATATGATTCCAGAATCGCATCAGAAAAATCGCTTGTACAACGAAGGTGTGTTCTTTAATTTACAATGTACCGCCTCCAGCACCAATCAAAGATAATGTTTTAAAGCTGAGATCAGGCGTGTTTACATCGTTTCAACAAATGCATCAAATCACGGACATATAAAATTGTTTCCAGTATTTGTCAGGTTTTACTCTCCAGCGAATGGAATTGGCATCTGCCAGCTTGACTTTTATGAGGATCCTGTTGTAAAAACTATTGATATTTATAATAATACAAAAAATAGACACAAAGTGCTGGATATAGATTTCACAAATGTATGTGCTTACTTAGCTGACAATGCAAATGATAATTTTGACGAGAATAATTCAGTCGACAAACTAATTTTTCAAGAAAATTTCAACATGTTGCCTGCAAGGTGTTCAGCGCATATGGTACACAATGTCCTCCTTCATGCTACGGAAAAGTGCAAGTCTGACGTGGAGAATTTGGCACTTAATGTGCATGTGGACTTATCATACTATGCCCAAAAACTCCAAACCTTAAAAGAACATTGCAGGTTCTGAACAGAATACCAAAAAAATACAATACACTTAAAAAACAAGGTTGCTGACGTAGCATCCTGCTTATGGGAAAATTATATGTGTGTTTCTAGTGTTGAAGTCATATGTTGTAACTCTAGGAGATAATTGTCCAGTTGTATGAAGAAAATAATTTGATGACAACCACGCAAAGAAAACATAATGCTTTCTTGGATTTTTAGATAATGCTTTAAAAATATTTCAGAATGCCATCACGTTTTTGGGAAAAGATAATTCTTTCTCTTGTGAAACCTACAACATCTTAACGATTTATGCCTAAAATTAGAGAAAAGAATTAACAACAAATTCTTTGGATTTATTTGCTGAAGTTCCCTTACTATTTTCACGATTGGTGAACTACAGTCTATCACAATGGTTTTGATCACATGGTACAAAAGTGCATTGAAGTACCCAGACGACCACTTAGATTTCTCGGGAAATAATAATTTGGCAATAATGAGCACATTTCCTTTTGAAAATACATTTATTTTCAAGGTTGTGTTTATGTGTTGAGAAAAATCATCACTCACCAAACTCATAGAGATGGACGAAATTTAAAGTGAGTTCCGCAGTATTAAGGAAATGGTAAATAAAATTACTGAGGATCATAAAGAAACACCACTATGAAATAAAAAAAAATCTGTCTATGAAATTTAGCGTGAACTCTTTCAGTATTCCAATATACCAAACTTATTAAAGATTTTCCATTTTATCGTGTCTCTTCGATGCTCTAACGCAACTGCTGAAACTCCTGAACTGAATCAAGAAACAACCGCAGTGTTGAACAAATAAACGCGGAGATGAAGGTAAAAATTAACTTCCAATACAATTGCACAGAATTTTATAATTACGTTTTAAAGGATAAAAAGTTTCTCAAATGCGCCAAATCACAATACAAGTACTCCTTCAAACACGAAAACTAATTGTTTGAGCGAAGTGCTTTATTTCGTCATTTGTGTTACAATATTATGTCACGATTACATTATAATACTGAAGAGTTCATTTCGTTAATTTTGTTTCAAATTTTAAATAAAACTGATAAAAGTGATTGCAACTGCTTTTCTCTGGTTTCTGTAATTTGGAGGTAGGTCTCCCTTTTTTTCCTTCAACTCCTGCTAGTAAATTTCTGATTTCCCTTATGGCCGTGAATAACAGTTAGCAATCCTAGTGAGGATTGGAATGTGTTGGTGCTAATTAATTCTATAACGTGTGAGGATATCAAAGAGTGACCTGTGATAATTATAGCCATCATTAAATTTCAAGCCAAAGGACGTAACTGCCTCACATTTGTGTAACATCAAGAACATAACACTTAATTACAACAGAATACCATAGTGATTACTAGTACAATAGAACCTCATTGATAGTGTTAGTTCATTATTCAGCAGCCGAAACACTGATACGAAACAAATCGCACAGCAGTATTAGCCGATCAGCCCCTTATCCTTATGACACTGCTAGTATAACTAATTTATTAGACTGCTACTTGGTGATTAGTATTAGCCGATCAGCCCCTTATCCTTATGACACTGCTAGTGTAACTAATTTATTAGACTGCTACTTGGTGATTAATAATACCCAAATAAATCTGGAGAGTTTCATCGTGGCTTTCAGTGAAAGGAAATTTCCAGTTTTCGGACGAAGGGGACTACAGTACAAAAAGTTTAATTTTCTGCCACGATTTTATCTTGATTTACGGGTGCATATACAACTGCAAAACTTTGAGTCAATAACAATATTTTGGTACGCAGTACTTTGCCATTACCGTGGCTAGAATTTGATAAAGGAACTGAATAATAACGTGTATCAAACTTTCAACAAATTAATACAATGCAGTATGCAAAATTAAAAGTTTTAGGACGGAATAGTATGTTTTGAATGGTACAATGCAATAGACTCTTGTAATAGTGAATAGACTAGTTTTGGCATTTCATTCAATGGAATTGATATCAACAAAGTGTCGCAAAAGGCCATCGCTAAAACCCGGGCGAAAAGCGGTGAAACCTGAATACTAAAGAGAGACAAGTGTGAACATTATCGTGACGAAATATCCCATGTATTCATCACGAGAATATGAAAAAGTGTTTTCAAATGACATTGTGCTTCAAACTGTCTTTTAAACGATTAAAATTGAAAAATTCAGTGTAGACCGATAAACTGTGATACAGATGATAATCCAAGTTTTTGGCGTGATTATTGAATGAAAACATGCAGGCCCGCCTCGCAGCCACATCAAGGAACAATGAGAAACCAGGTGATTCTACAAAACGTCGTAGCAGGCTTCACAAGGAATATGGACAGTGCAGTCTTACTACATTGGACGGTTACTGCAACAACTTCAGGTCCACACGTTGGTAACAACGAGGCTGTCGATTTCGACATCGCATGGCGAATCTCCGAACTGTCTACTTTAGTTTCATCTGGCTGCTGACCAGCACACTACTACGACAACAGCCTCCTTCATCGGTAGACTGTGGAAATGCGAGGACGAGACAGTGACTGCACGTATGCAGGTTTACATCAATGGGACAGTTACTAACAACTTCACAGCAGTACAATTTAGAATCTGTGGGGATCCACAGCCTGTAGATGTTTAATAAACCTAAGCATGATCCGTAGCAGGCTGTAACGCTACTTTTATTTAATCGTTTCAACGAAAACATCGCATTACAGCGTTCAATGGACCTTGTTTACGTTTATTAAAAAAAGTTCAAATGGCTCTGAGCACTATGGGACTCAACTGCTGAGGTCATTAGTCCCCTAGAACTTAGAACTAGTTAAACCTAACTAACCTAAGGACATCACAAACATCCATGCCCGAGGCAGGATTCGAACCTGCGACCGTAGCGGTCTTGCGGTTCCAGACTGCAGCGCCTTTAACCGCACGGCCACTTCGGCCGGCTACGTTTATTAAACTTCAATGCGGATGCTGTCACTCTAGTTATTAATTACAGGTTTATACGTGTAGTAATATGTTATGTGTATCCTGTTCTGATGTTTTGTATAACCTGGTGAATGTTGATACTGGTATTTCATTTTGATAGGCTTGTGAAGTTTGCTGTATTCAGTGGTGATTGATATTGTCTTAATTTGAAGTAGCTGAGGAACTACCGTCAGCGTTTATTTAATTTACTGATAATTAGGAGTGCCTGGGTTACCAATGGATTGTCTTATACTACTTGCCAATGCACAACACATAACCGTAAAAGTCTACTAAGGCTAATCAAGAGGTTGAGGAGGTAGAATTTGGAAAGAAGCAGGTAGTGCAGGAGGATACAGATGACTCAGGAGCGTTTGTGGGTTGTCACCATTATCTCATTCAGCTGCTTATTCTGAGACAGCAGTAAAACCAATTGAAGACAAACGAGATCCAGACCATGAGTGGTGGGAAAACATGCAATCAATGAAGGTAGCGGTTTTACATAACAATTACGAGTCTGATCATAGACTAGACAAGAAGAATGAAGAAATTTTACAAGAAGTTGACCAGAAGAATGACGAAAGTACCCGTAACGTGGACGAGAAAAATCAAAAGATCTTAAGAGAAGCTGAGCAGAAGAATGAAGAAAGAGTTCATGAGGTATTACAAGAACAAGAAGACCTGAAAGAAGGGTTACAGGAGTTTATGAAGAGATAAAGAGAGAGTTTGGTGAAAGAGATAACAAACTGCAGCAAAACCTGAAACAATTCCTAGAAGATGTAGGATATACGGAAGAGTGGAAGAGAAGGTGACAAGTAAAATCAAGGAAGATGTTAATGAAGTTAGGAAGGAATTATAGGGGAAGCTCCAAAAACTTGAGACTCATTAGTCCAACAGATCAAAGAACTGACACAGAAGCAATGGCATTATGATGGCACTATTCAGGGACCAGGGGCTAAGCAAACTGAACTGGCTGTTAAAACAAAGAGAAAAGATAATCAGAAGATTACGAAGGATATACAGCACATACATGCAAAAATCCGACAATTAAAACGAAAACTGATGAAATTCAGAAAAAAATTGGTAGCACACGATTAGCAATGTGGTAGAGTAAGATTATTACGGTGGTGAATGGGGGTAACATATAAACCCAGTTTCTTTAGGACAAAGATATAACCCCGAGGGATCTTTGCACGCAATGATATTTACCGAATGGTTAAAGGTATTTGCCCTGCATATTTCAAGAATAAAAACTGTGATTCAGTTTGCGATAGGTAGAATGGAGGTGAATGTTTCACATGAGGAAGTGAGGAAGAAACAAAAGGTTAATAGTTATGATCAATTTGGAGGAGAATTTCTATAGAGGTACTGGTCGATGAGACATTAGTGTGCAACGTTCGAAGATTTACTATTTATACATTGCAATTAACTTAACAATTGGAAAGCTACCCTGACAGAGTCTGCTGAACACTTATGCGAATTTAATTAAGCTTTAGAGCAACCTTTAAATGAGAATATAATGATATCTGCCAATAAGAGAAGACTGAGGAGAAGAATTCAAGAGAACTTGTCAGTAAACCTGATCAAGGATACTGAAGCACTGATGGTGGTCCTTGAGCAGTTAGAATCAACACATGTGCAGCAAGACGGTCAGATGAATTAGCGAAACGGAGAAGGAAATAACTGGCAACGAAATCACTCTGTTAACCAATCCTCACACCAAGTAAGAGAAGATGGTCATGGATACAGGAACCAAGGAAATGGTCGTCAGTTTTGCAATAATTCCAGAAGAGGTAAACATTCGAGAAATTATGAGATCGGAACTGGTAGAGGAGCAGTGAAGTACTAATTCAGGAGGTAGGGAATACGGTAAATTGTGAAAGAATGCTAAGACAGTTAAAGCATAGGAAACAGGCAGTTTCTTTGTCTGTATACTAAGTGCGACTGGTAGCTTCCTAGCTGGGTGAGACTTTTCTTCCTTCTTTCTCACTGCTCCACCATCTTTCTTGTCTCAAGATTTAAGTGGTCTTAAAGTGTTAATTCGTTGGATGATTAGCAAATACTTACAACTGCTAAAAAGTAATTAAGAACATAGTACTGTTTAATCAGTAGATCAGCAAATAGATTGAATGGTGATTATTCAGATAACAACACGAAATAGTAAGGGCTATTGTTTAAACTATTGTGTTGTCATAGTCGTTGTGGTTGTCTTGGCATTCCAGTCAAAACCGATTAGTAATACCTATGGTACGTTTCATTACGATAAAAGGAGATAAATATAAAGTACCAAATATATAGATATTTAACGAAGCATCGTGGAGTTCTTGCGTATTTAATGATTAATGAAGGTGATTAGTGGGCGACAAAGAAGTAAGTATTTGAAGTAAAGGAGACGCTGAGTTGAAACGTTGAGCTGACGTAGCTTTATATACGTTCATGGTGGTTTACATAAGGTGTAAGACATATGGAGTATGAAGCATGTAATAGCTAATGTCTTAACGTGATTTAGGTTTAGTTGTCAGTATGTATTTACAAGTTGTCATTAAAAGGTGATGATAACTGAACAATAACTCATGAAATGTGGAGAAATAATGATTCAATGACATTATTAGCTGTTAACGCTAATAATTTATGTTAATGGGTTCAGTGTAAATGTAGAAGGCTGGCATTATGTGGTAAAAGATTAGAACTGATATTTGAAATTTTGAATCTATGTCACAAAAGGCAGTCACGATGATATATGCAATGTTAATAACAACTGTTCAGATTCAGTAAAATAGCCTAGGGCCCAGTAATACAGCTGATTCGAGCAATATAGCTGATTCTCAGATAACCATGTTAATGACAGGCTTACATTTGCATAATTTTGTAAGGGATCAGGCATCGCCAGTTATTTTTATTATTTACTATATGATGTTTAATATCTTTTGTGTTACTAGAATGTTAGAGGTAGACAATAGTCAGTAATTAGCAGTGTTTACCCCTCTTCTTGTGCGGTACTGTATTCAGATGATAGTGATAGTGTTTTGAATGGCAAGCCCTACTGAAAGGACGACAAATACAAGGGCTAGTTGAAACAAAGTTAATAAGTGTTTTTGTGCTGTGTTAGACAATAGACATCTACTGTGTTTATGGCACATGCAAACTACTGAAGAGAGAATTTTAGTTTAGATAACGTAAAGAGTTTGTGTAAACTAGTTCCTTTTTTTCCAATGAGAAATGTTGAGATTTTGTGGAACATTTCGTGTAAAGGCATTTTACGACTGGAGTCAGAGAGAATTTACACGTTATTTTATAACTGAAATGTGTACTTGGATTTAATTTCTTCATTCTTTTTGAAACTGTGTAAACTTTTCTTCTCTGTTCTTCGCCTCGGGCTACGAAGAAGCCTTTTTGGGCAGAGATGTGAAAGTTTATAGCCCCTTACGTAAAGATAAATGTAGTTTTGCCCCACACAGGTCGAGATAGGCTACATATCGAAAGTCGAGAATCACTACCGCTACGAGCACCAGAGAGATACAGTAAGGGGAATGTAGGAAGTTGCAGGGGGCGAAGTCGCTAAGAGAGCTCTAAGCGAGCCGGAGGTGGTGCAACGGCGGAAAGCCGCCCATAATACCTATAATGGCTTCGTATTTGTGTACCACCAAGAAAATAACACTTAACTACAAAGAAACACCATAAGCTTTGTTGTTACAATAGAATCATATTGATAGTATTGATTTGTTATTCAGCATCCGAAACTCTGATACGAAACAACTCCCATAGCAGTGTTAGCCGATCAGCCCCTTATTCTTAGGAAACAGTCAGTATTATTCATTTCCTAGGTTTCTCCTCAGTGATTAATAATAATGAAATCAATGGAGAGTGCAAATTTTTAACACATCTTGACCACAAAGATGATGGACTAATTTAGAGTTTCCATTTGAGAAATAATTACACAGTAAATACATAAGATGGTCAGGAAGAGTCTGTCATGTACTGTGCGGCTGATCCCGGCGGAGGTTCGAGTCCTCCCTCGGGCATGGGTGTGTGTGTTTGTCCTTAGGATAATTTAGGTTAAGTAGTGTGTAAGCTTAGGTCCCGTAAGATTTCACACACATTTGAACATTTTGAAAATGAAGAGTCTGAAGACTTGGGAGGATGTCGCAGAGTAGGCAGTGCTGAGAAATAGTTCTTAAAAGAATCGGTACGTTGTGCCGTTTCCGAATAAATAAACACTGAAGATAGCCAATCACGCCGCTGTGCTTCCAAATTCAAGCGGCCTGCCAGTGAAGATATCGCCAACGTGTTCTTCGTTGGGTTTTCTAAAACTGAACAAAAGAGCGATACATGGGCGATAGTAAAGATCAACCCCGACTCAAAGGCTGAGCAGTTTCGTGCACTGTTATCTACGACATGGGAACAACTAACAGAAATTTTGTTTTGATGGAAGCTTGATTTTCACACGCAACGAGCTGATTGGCTAACTGAAATGCTATTAACTCAGAATCGGTGCAACGTATCGATTTTTTTCATAACAACTGCCCTACAACACCCTTACAAGCTTTCCATACTGTATCTGACCACCCTGTATGGTGCGAAATCAGCTGGTAATCCCACTGTAAGAGCTCACAGACGTAGGGCCCGAATGCATTGTCCTCACAACGCCCAGTACGCACATTCCCAAGTCAGCTGACTCGAGGCGAGGCCGTTGGCACCGAATATAAGCTATCCGCGTGGAATAAAAGTTGTCTCTTCAACCGTCGTTGCCGCCAGTGACGTTCACACCAGAATTAAATCTAGCGTGGACGTCAAAGGCGGCAACGTTGTAAGAATAGATCGTATGCTCGCCCATCATGATCCAACACCGCACCGCCTTTTATCTTGAAGGAAATCCCTTATAAAATATTGTCAGATGTAGTATTCTAAGTGCTCCTTTACCCACACTATTCCTGAGTAGGGGAAAAAACCGGGAGTGTTCGTTGGGGTGTAACAGTAATTGGTGGTATGCGTACCAGTTAGTGTTTGGTATGAGTACGCAGAACTAGTGCAGGGAGGATGAAAACAACGTTCTTCTATCGCAGCAGTTTCATTCGGCGATTCGGCGGAGCGAGAGTGAGCACCGGAAGTGGAACTGCAGGTGATACTGGCACTGTTTGGCGTGCACACAATAATGGAAGCAGACAATTGCATCCAAGTCATGGAGACGATTAATGGAGTGTACGACACAAGCTCAAATTTATTGATCAAATTACACAATACGTATGCGTAGCACAACCAGTACCACATAATAATTGATAGTTAATATAAGAATGACTGACAGGATAAAGATACAAAAATCGGAATTGCTGCACCAAAATCTTATCAACAAACAGTTTCCAATCGTTACATTTCCATGATATGGTTTCTGATAATCAAGGACTTAAAAGGAAGTTGTTAAGAGCAGAATCTTTGAAACACACATACACAAAATAAATAATTATTACTTTTATAAAACCATAATATAGTCACCTTCATTTATACAGCCGGCCGGTGTGGCCGTGCGGTTCTAAGCGCTTCAGTTTGGAACCACGTGACCGCTACGGTCGCAGGTTCGAATCCTGCCTCGGGCATGGATATGTGTGATTTCCTTAGGTTAGTTAGGTTTAAGTAGTTCTAAGTTCTAGGGGGCTGATAACCTCAGAAGTTAAGTCCCGTAGTGCTCAGAGCCATTTGAACCATTTTTTTCCATTTATACCTTTCATCTAACACACTATAATCTTGGAAACCACTAGTGTTTAGATCCAGATTAGAACCTAACAGATGAACACCTTTCAGAGTATCATTTCCTAAAATACAGAAATTTGTAATGAATACCAAATAATGTTTCCCTTCTGCTGAGCACGTCTCAACCGCTTCGACTATGCTGTACAGTAGTTCAGGAGAGTACAACGTGAATATGGCGTGTTTTCTTTCCACAAGAACAACATCAAGTGGAGTTCAGCGGCACAGTTCGTGCTCTCATATACATAGGACTTGGATACTGGTTTCATTAACTTACAACAGGCATAAGTTACACACTGGAAACAAAAGTCGGCCGCTGTGGTCGAATGGTTCTAGCCGTTTCGGTCGGGAACCGCGCGACTCCTACGGTCGCAGGTTCGAATCGTGCCTCGGGCATGGATACGTGTGATATCCTTAGTTTAGTTAGGTTTAATTAGTTCTAAGTCTAGAGGCTGATGACCTCTGATGTTAAGTCCCATAGTGCTTAGAGACTTTTAAACCATTCACACATCAGCTTAACAAACAACGTGCAAGCATCAAGAATCTCAGTAGCATGAGGTGCCACAGCATATCCTACGCTTCCCAAACCGAAGAGAGGTCATTGAACCTTGATGCGAGTGCCCGTAAGTGTCGACATGGCACAATACAAACGACAGTCACATCGATTTATTTCTCACTGGAGTAATCGGATGATCAATCGTCACGGACATAAGGCGTGTATTTGCAGACTGTTGTAAAAGAAATTAAACTAAGAAATTTGGCAACGGAAAGAACTGTATGAGATCCTTGCCAGAGAGGATTGACGGAGGACATCGCAAAAGTTCAAAGAAGGGCAGTTTGTTTTGCATTATCGCGAAGTAGGGGGAGTGTGTCACTGGTATGATATGCAGGTTGCAGTGTGAGTCATTAAAAAAAGGTGAATTTGTTGCGGCAGGAACTTTTCATGAAATTTCGAGAGGATGCAAAAATATTTTGTTGACGCCCACCCACACAGAGGTAAATACTTATAGTAATAAAATAAGAGAGACCAAAAATCTCACGGGAAGATTTAATTGTTCGATATTCCCACGCGGTCTTCGAGAGTAGAAAGACAGAGGTGTAGCTTGAAAGTGGTTCGAAGAACCACCTGCCAGGTATTAAGCCGTGGTTCAAAAATGGTTCAAATCGCTCTGAGCAGTATGGGACTTAACTTCTGAGGTCATCAGTCCCCTAGAACTTAGAACTACTTAAACCTAACTAACCAAGGACATCTCATACACCCACGCCCGAGGCGGGATTCGAACCTGCGGCCGTAGCGATCGCGCGGTTCCAGACTGTAGCGCCTAGAACCACTCGGCCACCCCGGTCGGCACTAAGTTGTGGATTGCGTGTAGATGTTAATGTAGATGAAAGACCAAGAACGAGTGAGACACCGCCTGTTGGGTTAAGCAAGTGCTCATACCAATTCAAAAAGCCCGCCGAGGCAATGTAGCAGCAGAAAAGTCACAGCTGTGTCACGACAATTAACATGATTTCTTTGGTCGTCTCATGAGCATGCACGAGTGCTGGGTATTTCATTATGACCCGGATACAAAAGAAGCAGCAAGCAGCGGAAACAGGCGGATTCGTCATTGCCGGAAAACGTGAATGCCAATCAGTCAGTGGGCAAACTGATGTACAGTGTTTTTGTAGAGGCCATGGTGTGGTACTAACAGAGTATGCTCGTAAGGGACAAACCATACCACTGTCTTACTAACGACATCTCCTTACAAGGTTGAAGAAATCTACTCAAGGCGATAATTTTGTTCCTCGACGACACCTCAGTTCATTCTGCACACGACATATGCTTACTTCCTCTTTTGACTATTAAATTTTGTCTCATTCCTCGTGTTATCTTGACACGGGCTCTTGTATACAGTCCAGTCACATTAAGGTGACCACTGCCTATGTTAGACGCCAACGTGCAACAACCACTAACCGGCGGCAAGTAGTAACACTAGCATTGGAGGGCGTAAAAAGTATGTCTGGGGGACACGGAAAACAGTTCACTCGTTGCCGCAACGTGGAAACAGAGCGATTTATCCGACGTCAAAAAGGGTGTGATCATTGGCCTTCGAACTTAGCATGGAAGAACTTCTGAAATGGCTAAGTTGGTAAACTGTTCGCTTGCAGCTGTGGTTAAACTGTACAGTACAGTGCACGACAAAATGACAAAACCCTAAACTGGGGCCGAGGCAACTGTGGTCCACAACTGCTTTTAGATGACAGGGTTCAACGATTAGTGCGGATATGTGTACAGCTGAATAGACGAGGAATTGTTGAGCAACTGACCGACCAGATGAACCATGTGGCTGCCAACAGCATCCCCTCAACGACCGTTTGGCGAATTTTGCTGTGTATGCGGCTCCGCAGCAGGCACCTGTTTCATGCTCTCATGCTGAATGCTGCTGGAATTTGGATGACAATAGCGCAAATGCGCGTTCACTGAGTGGAACATATGTTTCAAATGAATCACATTTAATGCTCCATCAGACAGATGGAAAACACTCTGCAACAACTGTTGAAAGAGTCCAAGGTGGAGGAAAGAGCGATATGATATAGGTAAAGTTTTGTAGTACAACCAGGGTCATTTCGTTACTCTGGGAGGCACAATGCATCAACACAAGTACCATCTACCCTTGGGGGTCATGACCACCACAACATGCAGTTTCTTTTCCATTGGCACGATGGTGTCTACCTTGAGTATAATGCAACGTCACTCTCAGGTCGTAGTGTGTGCTGTTTGAATAGTACCAGGATGAGCTACCGTACCTCTGCCACCAAAATTCTCGTATTTATACCCAAACGAGGAATCTATTGCAGCAGGTCACATCACTGGAGGCAGAACGGCTCCACATCCTTATGGGCACCTCCCAGAAGCTCAATTGCTCTCTTTCTCCAAGTCTCGCCGTGAACAAAGCTGAAAAAGTTGGTTGTACAGATTTTGAGAGATGATCACATTAATGTGACTGGACAGAGTATATCTTTCTTCTCATGTGAAAAAAAAAATCTCTTTGGAAGACACTTCCTAAATGACGACTAGGTGACTATCGAGGTGGAATCTTCCCCAAACATCCAAAATGTTAACTTTTACAGTCACTGTCTTCGCCAAGTCATTCATAGTCAGCAGAAATCTGTCTTTTATGGATGCTGACTATGTAGAGAAGGATTAACACCATCACCAAGGTTCCTGATACTAATTCGTTTTTTCCTAGTATGTAACTGAGAACCTAGAACTATCCCTTACGTTAATTGGAGAGAAAAAGAAATTTTTGGTAATTTTTCTTAAATGGTATCTTCTGAGTCAGTTCAATTACGAAACCAACATAGCTCCTACACTTATAGCACAGATAACCAAAAACTAAAATTATCAAGTATAATATTTTCTAACAACTTTTATAATTTTTACTGACGTCGTTAGGTAGGTACAGCATGAATCGAAAAGAATCTGTATTAACCAACAAACCACTTGTCTCTTAAGAGTCAGATCATTGAGAGAGTAATGTCCCACAGTGGAACTGGAACGCCGAGCGTCACCTGGGCCATTATTGGCAGCAGCACGCACCGCACGCTGGCTGGACCCGCACTCTCGGCTCACAGACCGCAGCGCGCTCTACTTGCCCTTATGAGGGGGATCCCCCGGCGGCTGGAATCGACCGCGCCTCTCCCAACCCCGCCAAAGCCCTCAGCGGCCGCCGCCTCGCCGCCCCCGCTGCCTCAGCCGACTGCGCCAGCCACCCGGAAGGCCACAGCGCGGTATGCGGGACGCTCCCATCTGCTCGCTCTGGGAACGCTCCAGACGCGCACTAGCATAGTCGATAAAAATCTGGGCTGGTGCGACGTGGCCTGGACATGTACATAGAGTGGTAAACTTCTCTAATAATTTAACACAGCCTTTTTCCTAAAAACTGTATATTTTTGAATATATAAATAAAAAATTGCAAAAAATGTTGTGAATTTTCATTACAATTGAAAAAAAATCATCTTTAATAACTGAACTAAAATTTTGTAAAATCCCTGTGTTAAGTTGTAGCCCATATTCCAATAAATAATCTGTAAAAAGTTCAAGTTCCTACCTCAAATACTTTGTGAGGAAAGATCTAATTTATAAGCGTTATTTTAGCATTGCAAGTA
Organism: Schistocerca piceifrons; assembly: GCF_021461385.2. Classification (NCBI taxonomy): domain Eukaryota; kingdom Metazoa; phylum Arthropoda; class Insecta; order Orthoptera; family Acrididae; genus Schistocerca; species Schistocerca piceifrons. Next base: position 255,016,353 of record NC_060141.1, on the reverse strand, counting down.
TAGGGCGTTCTGGAGCCCCTTAAGTTTAGCGGAGAACACCTTACAGTTCACTTCTCTCCTTCTTCATTGTAAACCTATCGATCGGTTGTTAGCTTTCCAGTTTGTTCTGTCAGAAGCAATTTTTTTTCTTTTCTGAATAATTAAAGATCCCTGTATTCACTGATCAGCCAGAACATTATGACCACTGACCTTTCTTTATAACCCCGTACTGACGATACCAGCATCACCTGGGGAAGGAATAACTGCACGCACGATGCATGTAGTCTCAGTGAGTGCGCTGTCCGTGTGTAGAACGGGAAGACCTGCGATCTATCTTAGTTTTGCCGAGGACAGATTATGATGACCCAGAGGCTCGGCACGAGCATTACGGAAACTGCACGACTTTTCGAGTTTCCGAGGAGTGCCTTGGTTAATGTAGTAAGTAGGCTGTTTTGGTTTCTATATTGGTAACGCCACGTAGCGCTCTATATGAAAATCACTGGCTGTGCTGTGTGCAGTCTGTGGATGGCTGGCATTGTTGTAATATTCGCTATTGTAGTGTTGCGCAGTTGGAGATGAGCAGCCAGCAGTGGTGGATATGGGGAGAGAGATGGCGGAGTTTTGAGAGCGGATGATCTGGACGTGTGTCCATCAGAGACAGTAAATTTGTAAGACTGGATGTCATAAACTGATATATATATATATATATATATATATATATATATATATATATATATATATATATATATATATAACGACTTTTGAATACTATTAAGGTAAATAAATTGTTTGTTCTTTATCAAAATCTTTCATTTGGTAACTATGCCTATCAGTAGTTAATGCCTTCAGTAGTTGGAATCTTTTATTCGACTGACAGTATTGGCGCACGCTGTATTGCAGTAGTTTGAGTAACGAAGATTTTTGTGAGGTAAGTGATTCATGAAAGGTATAGGTTATTGTTAGTCAGGACTATTCTTTTGCAGAGATTTTTGAAAGTCAGATTGCGTTGCGCTAAAAATACTGTGTGTCAGTTTAAGCACAGTCATTTATAATTTTTCTAAGGAGACGTTTCAATGTCTTCAACACGTGGCGAAGCCAATGTGAAACCACCTCGAGGCGTCTTGTGATTGCACGGCCACTCCTCGGTATGGATGTCGGACGTCGTAGGCTAGGCAGACTGGTAAAACAGGACAGGCCGTGAACTGTGGTGAAAATTACATCAGACTTTAATACTAGGCAGAGTAGAAGTGTGTCTGGACACACAGTGCACCGATTACTCCTAACGATGGGGCTCCGTAGCCGACGATCAGTGCATGTGCCAATGGTAACACCATAACCTCGGCTACTACGACTGAAATAGGCACATGACCATCGGCACTGGACGTTGGTGCCATAACAGAGCATAGCATCGTCTGATGAATCCCGATACATTCTCCGTCATGCCGATGGGAGGGCACGAATCCGTGGTCTTCCAGTGAAACATCTCCTTGACACCTATACTGCAGGAGACAAACTGGCGGCGGCATCATTACGCTTTGGGGAACATTAATGTGGACATCCAAGGGTCCCATGGAGCCCCTACAAGGCACCATTACGGCCAAGGAGTGTCGTAGACTGCTTGCAGACCACGTACACCCCTTCTTTCTTGACAGTCATGCTTTTCGACAGCTGTGGCCTTTCATCAGCAAGATAATGCGTCGCATCAAATAGCCAGGAGTGCGATGGTGTTGTTCGAGGAACACACTAGCGTGTTCCAGTTGAAGTGCTGGCTGCTCAACTCGCCGAACCGGAACGAACACATATGGGATGCGATTGAATGTGGCGTCAGCTCTCGTCGCCCCCCTCCCTGTAATTTACTGGAATTAGGTGACTTGTGAGAGCGCACGTGGTGCCAGCTTCCTCCAGCGACCTACCTAGGTCTCATTGCTTCCATGCCACGACCTGTCGCCTCTGTTATCCTTGGCAAAGGTGGAAGTACCGGCTATTAGGTGAGTGGTCATAATGTTTTGGATGATCAGTGTACGTATTTCTTGTTTTGCATAAATGTTATATGAATATTAAGACAGAATAATCCTTGTATAACTTCTTTGAGAGTTGCATCTTCGTTTTGTGTAATTCTTATCCTTACTGTCATTGTTTGAACTTTGCATAGTTCTTTAGATTGCAGAAGCCCAAGAGAAGCTATGCTATGTCTTCACAGTATATCTGGAGAAAGCCATACAGTTAAGAGTTAGCAGAAAAATCCATCCTGAGCACGCAAGTTGTCCACTTCACAATTAGCAGTTTCGGCAATTGCAATATCCAGATTTGTTACAAGTAGGTAAACAATGGTGTGACAAACTAAGTTGAAAGAGCTAAAGCTATACTGACAATAGACCTAGGAATACATAAGAAATAATAAAGAAAAAGTAATGACTAAGCCTTTTTAGACCTCAGGAAAGCATTCAAGACTGTCAACTGGAACAAACTGCTTCGTGCAAATGTACCCAAGTAGAGAAATAGGAAAAAGATGAGTTTGTGTTTTCAGAGAATAATGACAACTTTATATGAGCAAAAGCGTTTAGGGCCATTTTGAATAAATTATTGATGAAAACTATTACTTTTCTTGCGTTTGAGATTAACCCATTAACTGCTATGATCGCCATTTGGGAATTTGTGTTTGTAACGGAACTTTTGTATTTGCAATATATAATTGCAAATACAAAAGCATTTGTTACCGTTTTGCATTGTTGTCCAACCATTCTCAAGGTTGTACATTGAATATTAGTAAGCTGTTGTTAAACGGGTGAATCCTACAGGATTATGTGTATGAAGAAGTAAAAGTTTTCAGAGTTACAAGAGCTGAAACTTTTCAAAACAGCGTAAATTAAATTACTATGGAAGTGACTTCCAGCGATCGTGTACAGGCATATTATGTAGTTATTTCAGAATATGGTTATTGTTTTTTTTTTGTTTCCAAGGCTTATTTTATTTTCTGTGGTAGGGCTCAATGAATATCGATTCCCATTTGAGAATCATGGAACTTTTTGCCTAAGACAATATTTTATTTTTCTTTTCTCACCAGGCTCTGTTAGTCGCCATAGAGCCCGTTCTATAGGGGAAATGAAGACATTGAAAATGACCACAGTTTCATGGACTCTTCTGATGATCAGGGTGAAGTGAATGAGATCACTGAAATCTTCGAGCTTCCTCCAGATTGTGTAGAAGAGACGTCTGACTCTGATGCTGTCGACAAAAATACATTGAAAGATATTCTTCCAGTTGATATTCCAAGTACCTTGGAAATGCAGGTAATCACAAGAAGAAAATGAAAGGTAATGTCACTTGTAACAGAATAATAGATGATACGACTTACAATAAAACCCGCACCTATCTACCAGACAATTAACGGTGCAAATGCCATTTGGTAGCAGCACTAAAAGGAACGCCTGGAGTTGACTGTATTGGAGAATTTTTTGATAAGTAGGTCCTGAACTATATTTCCAGTGAAAGGGTCGTATATGCTACATACAAGTATACTCACATCTATGATGTAATGAATGCATAAAACAATTTTTAAGTACACCGATCTTCACTGGATACCATGCTGTCCCACAGGAACAGTTCTCATGAAATGAAGATGAAGACTTTGGTGTAAGATGCATATGATAGTGCATGAGCCACAACAGATACCTGGAAATGAAGCGTCACCTTTACTTCAATGGTAACACACATCTGAAAAGAATACCAGGTGAAGAAATGGACAAACATTTCCAAACTCGTCCTGTGATGGACTTGCTGAATAAGATTTTCATGAACACGTTTCTTGTAGTGGCCATTTTCGCAGCAGCTGTATATAAATTGCAGTTGTTTCAAAGAAAATGCCTTCTGCATGCTGCACATTGAATTCTTATTTTTATTTATGCACCCAGACGCGTTTCGCCTTTTTTACAAGGTATCCTCAATGAGTATCCTGAAATACTACATGATTTGTCCTTTTCACACATAGGTTATGGTTTCATATCTAGGTTATAGACTTAAAAACAGTTCCTTGACTTTTTTTACGAAATGGAAAGGTACTTACAGGTAACTTATAATTCACTGCATCCAAGCAAACTGCTTTTTCTCATCTGGCAACCAAGTGGACATCTTACAGTTGACTTTCAGTTCACTGTTTTCGTTACACATCATTACTTCTTCTCCCTGACCTTAATTATTATTCCAAATTTTTCTTTTGCTTTCCTTACTGCCTGCTCAAATATACAGACTGAGTAACATCGGGGATAGGCTACAATTCTGTCTCACACCTCTCTCAACCACTGCTTCCCTTTCTTACCTCTCTACTATTGTAGCTCCCGTCTGGTTTCTGTACGAATTGTAAATAGCCTTTCGCTCCCTGTAGTTGACCCCTGCCACCTTCAGAATTTGAAAGAGAGTACTCCAGTCAACATCGTCAAAAACTTTCTCTAAGTGTACAAATGCTACAAGAGAAAGTTGGCCTTTCGTAGACTTATCTTCTAAGATATGTCGTAGGGTCAGTCTTGCCTCGCTTCGTCGTACACCCCCTTAGCAGTTGAATTTCGAAAAGGGCTGAAACACGTATTTTTTTATTTTCTGGCTGAGAAGTCAAATACCATTTTCGTAGTTCTAGCTTCAAAATTCCCTTAACAGCGACACACTTCCCAAAAGCTCTTAATCCCCCATTTAACCCTTTCAGGAATGGGAAATTCGAACAATCTCTTCTTCCAACCCTCTTCAAGTTTCTAACCTTAGCGGTTTGGGCAATGATGAGTCAGTGAATCAGTCTGACCCTATTTCACTTCCTTAGGGCTTAGATTTCCCAAAACAGTGACACGTGTATGTTTTATTTCTAACAGAGAAGCCAAATACAGACTTCCATAGATTTAGCTTCAAAATGTTTGCATAAAGAAATATTCCCACAAAAACTTTCGTTCCCATTTCACGTTCCGCGCCCCCTCTCAAGTGGATGTTGAATTTCCAAAAACAGTGAAACATTATTTTTTTTATTTCTAACTGAGAAACGAAATTTAAATTTTCGTTGATTTAACTTTATAAATACTTTCGTAGTGAAATATTTTCATAAAAAAGCTCATCCCCTCGGTCATCCCCATCTCAAAAAAAGTTTTCACCCATTATTTCACCCCATTAGCATTAAATAGCCAAAAATGCTTAATTACGTATTTCTTTACTCCTGGCCGAGAAACCAAATAGAACCATAGCAGGTCTAGCATCAAAATTGTCTCAATGGCGAATTCTTCAAAAAAAAACCTTCATCTACACAACTAGCCGTTAAGATTGCTACACCAAGAAGAAATGCAGATGATAAACATGTATTCATTGGAAAAATATGTTATGCTAGAACTGACATATGATTACATTTTCACGCAATTTGGATGCATAGATCCTGAGAAATCAGTACCCAGAACAACCACCTCTGGCCGTAATAACGGCCTTGATACGCCTGGGCGTTGAGTCAAACAGAGCTTCGATGGCTTGTACATGTACAGCTACCCACGGAGCTTCAACTCGATACCACAGTTCATCAAGAGTAGTGACTGGCGTATTGTAATAAGCCAGTTGCTCGGCCACCATTGTCCAGACGTTTTCAGTTGGCGAGAGATCTGGAGAATGTGCTGACCAGACCAGCACTCGAACATTTCATGTATCCAGAGAGTCCCGTACATGACCTACAACATGCGGTCATGCATTATCCTGCTGAAATGAAGGGTTTCTCTGTGATTGAATGAAGGGTAGAGCCACGGGTCGTAACACATCTTAAATGTAATGTCCACTGTTCGAAGTGCCATCAATGCGAGCAAGAGGTGACCGAGACGTGTAACCAATGGCACCCCATACCATCACGCCGGGTGAGAGGACAGTATGGCGATGACGAATACACGATTCCTATGTGCGTTCACCGCAACGTCACCAAACACGGGCCCGCAGCTCGTGGTCGTGCGGTAGCGTTCTCGCTTCCCACGCCCGGGTTCCCGGGTTCGATTCCCGGCGGGGTCAGGGATTTTCTCTGCCTCGTGATGGCTGGGTGTTGTGTGATGTCCTTAGGTTAGTTAGGTTTAAGTAGTTATAAGTTCTAGGGGACTGATGACCATAGATGTTTAGTCCCATAGTGCTCAGAGCCATTTGAACCATTTTGAACCAAACACGGATGCGACCATCATGATGCTGTAAACAGAACCTGGATTCATCCGAAAAATGACGTTTTGCCATTCGTGCACCCAGGTTCGTCGTTGAGTACACCGTCGCAGGCGCTCCTGTCTGTGATGCAGTAACCGCAGCCATGGTCTCCGAGCCGATAGTCCATGCTGCTGCAAACGTCGTCGAACTGTTCGTGCAGATGGTCGGTCTTGCAAACGTCCCCATCGGTTGACTCAGGGATCGAGACGTGGCTGCATGATCCGTTACAGCCATACGGATAAGATGCCTTTCATCTCGACTGCGAGTGATATGAGGCCGTTGGGATCCAGCAGGGCGTTCCGTATTACCCTCCTGAACCCACCGATTCCATATTCTGCTAACAGTCACTGGATCTCGACCAACGCGAGCAGCAATGTCGAGATACGATAAACCGCAATCGTGATAGGCTACAATCCGACCTTTATGAGAAATCGGTTGGAAACTTTCCTCGTGTCAGCACGTTGTAGTTGTCGCCACCGGCCCCAACCTTGTGTGAATGCTCTGGAAAGCTAATCATTTGCATATCACAGCTTCTTCTTCCTGTCGGTTAAGTTTGGCGTCTGTGGCGCGTCATCTTCCTGGTGTAGCAAAAGAATGGTCCAAATGGCTCTGAGCAGTATGGGACTTAACTTCTGAGGTCATTAGTCCCCTAGAACTTAGAACTACTGAAACCTAACTAACCTAACGACATCACACACATCCATGCGCGAGGCAGGATTCGAACCTGCGAACGTAGCGGTCGCGCGGTTCCAGATTGTGGCGCCTAGAACCGCTCTGCCACCCCGGCCGGCGTGGTGTAGCAATTTTAATGGCCAGTATTGTATTTCACTACCCTTTGAGTTGGAATTTAGAAAGAAATCTCTTCTTAAACGATGCCTTCAGCACAAGATCCACACCTCCAGATTTCAATTTTCTATCCTTAGCGGTTTTTGCTGAGTCTGTCATCTAGTTAGTCGGTCAGAAAATTGCCTTTTACATATAGAGATTAACCTTGTATGCTAACAAAGCTTACAGCTTTTGCCTTTATGTGCCTCTGGAGAAGAGTCGCTAGTTTCCATTGCACAACAGCCTACATGTGTGTCACTTCCGTTATGCTGAGTGTTTGATCTTAAGAGTCAGGTTAGAGCAACAGTATGTAGCATTTGCATGGTTCATGGTCTACAGTATCAAGCATTGTAGTATATTACGGAGTACTGGTAAAGTTATAGTCAAGGTGAATCGTAATAATATGAAGAACAATGCCACAAAATAATTTTCATTGTAAAAAAATACTGACAGGACTTCGTGACAAGAAATTCAAACTGCAAGAATGCAGTATAGAATGCAAAGATGTATAAAATGGTCCACGCATAGCACGCAGATCGACACGTCACCAAACCGGTCGGTCGCAACGTGTTTAGAAACTGAAATAGAGAAAAATTCTGGAAATATCATTATTAACAGAATCTCTATTGTATTACTAAAAGTACGGACATAAACGCATCTGAATATAATTAATATTTGTAACAGCTTAAGTAGCAAGAAAACGCATTCTTACATGATCGTGCACAGAAGGAGGAAGTCAGTATTCAGGTGATTGTACGTGCCTCGTTTATTTTGTGAACAATTATCCCAGATGATTATTGCATGTTGTTTATTGCTTTGTTAGTAAAGCATCAACTGTTATCAGTGATTGTGCATGGCAGGACTCGTGACTGTATTCAGGACTATTTCACTAAACATTTACTCTCCCCTCCGATTCTCCCCGCCACCCTAATGGACGTAGTCGAGTGAAAACTGAGAAGCTTGTGTCCGGGCTTTCAGACATTCACTTTACATGTGTCATACGCGTCTTCATCGTGAAAAACTGAAGAAAAAAACAAGACATATTTTACAAAATAATAGTTTCAGAATGACATTTTTAAACTTGTTATCTATAGGGATGTTTATCAGTTCAAGTATTTCCATGCACTTCATATTGTCACGTCGGTATCATATACAAAATATTTACGTAAAAGGAGATTTGCTTTTGTTTGACGAATAATAAACTCTGCAGTTTATCAGAGGCTGTGTTATTAGATTGGTTGAAGGTTGCAGTATATAGTGACCAGGTCTGATAAACCCAAGGATATGATTTAGACGACGTCGTCGGCTGGGATAGGACCCATGTGAGTCATGTAGCATTCGCCAGAAAAGGTCATAATTCAGAACAGTTGGCGGAGGTGGGGGTTGGGTTTCCACCCAGCTTTTTTATATCTCAAGGATGGATCATACTATGACAAAAGTCATAGGATATCTCGTAATATCGTATCGGTCATCCTTTTGCACGGCGTAGTGCAGCAACTCGACGTGGCATGTGCTCAAGAAATCGTTCGAAGTCCCCTGCAGAGGTACTGAGCCGTGCAGCCTCTATGACGTTCCATAATTGCGAAAGTGTTGGCGGAGCAGAATTTTTTGCACGAACAAAACTCTCATTTATGTTCCATCAATGCTCGATGCGATTAATGTCAGCCGATTTAGGTGGCCAAATCATTTACTCGAACTGTTCAGAATGTTCTTCAAACCAATCACTAACTATTGTTGTGAGATGGAGCATTGTAATTCGTAAAAATACGTGCTTTTTGGCTACATTAAGCTCATGAATGGCTCCAAATCGTCTCCAGGTAGCCGAACATGACCATTTCCAGTCAATAATCAGTTCAGTTGGACGGGAGAACCCAATTAATTCCATGTAAACACAGCTCGTACCACCAGCTTACGCAGTGCATTGTTGACACATTGGGTCCGCTGCCTCATGGTATCTGCGCCACACTCTAATCCTACCATCAGCTCTTACCAACTGAAATCAGAGCTCATCTGACGAGTCCACGGTGTTCCAGTTGTCTAGGGCCCAACCGATATGGTCAGGAGTCCAGGGGAGATGCTGTAGGCGATGTCGTGCTGACAGCAGAGGAATTCGAGTCGGTCGCCAGCTCCTATAGCACATTAACGCCAGATTACGCCGCAATGTGCTAACGGATGCAGTCGTTCTGCGTCCAACACTGATGTATGAAGGATATTTCACGCAGTGTTTCTTGTCTGTCAACACTAACAACTCTACGCAAACGCCTCTGCTCTTGGTCATTAAGTGAAGGTCCTCAGCCACCGCGTTGAACGTGGTGAGAAATAGTGCCTGAATTTTGGTGTTCGCGGCACACTCTTGACATGTGGATCTCGGAATATTGAATTCCCTAACCATTTCCGAAATGGAATGTCCCATCATTCTATCTCAAATTACCATTCTGCGTTCAAAGTCTGTTAGCTTCCGTTGTGCAGCCATAATCACGTCGGGAAACCTTTCACATGAAATGACAGCTCCGCCAATGTAATGCCCTTATATAGCTTTTATATACGATACTACCCCCACCTGTATATGTGCGTATCACATAAAGGCAAAAGCTGTAAGCCCTCTTAGCGTACAACATTGATCTCCATAGGTGAAAGGCTATGACTTGTCACCTCAGTACATTATTTATTTATTATTTATTGTATGGCAATACAGACACATAAGAAAGTAACAGACAAATCATTAATATAACAAACGTTAACAATTGCAAACAAACATGACTAATATAACGAAGTTTAAGGATTACAAACAGACATCAAGTCTATTAATACAGGGTGATTCAAAAAGAATACCACAACTTTAGGAATTTAAAACTCTGCAACGACAAAAGGCAGAGTTAAGCACTATCTGTCGGCGAATTAAGGGAGCTATAAAGTTTCATTTAGTTCTACATTTGTTCGCTTGAGGCGCTGTTGACTAGGCGTCAGCGTCAGTTGATGCTAAGATGGCGACCGCTCAACAGAAAGCTTTTTGTCTTATTGAGTACAGCAGAAGTGAATCGTTGACAGTTGTTCAGCAGGATGGAGCGCCACCACATTGGCACTTATCTGTCCGCAACTACCTGAACGTCAACTACCCGAGGCGATGGATCGGCCGCCAGGCAGCCCGTGACAGAGCCCTTCATCACTGGTCTCCAAGAAGCCCTGATCCTACCCCCTGCGATATTTTCTTATGGGGGTATGTTAAGGATATGGTGTTTCGGCCACCTCTCCCAGCCACCATTGATGATTTGAAACGAGAAATAACAGCAGCTATCCAAACTGTTACGCCTGATATGCTACAGAGAGTGTGGAACGAGTTGGAGTATCGGGTTGATATTGCTCGAGTGTCTGGAGGGGGCCATATTGAACCTCTCTGAACTTGTTTTTGAGTGAAAAAAAACCTTTTTAAATACTCTTTGTAATGATGTATAACAGAAGGTTATATTATGTTTCTTTCATTAAATACACATTTTTAAAGTTGTGGTATTCTTTTTGAATCACCCTGTATAATCTATCGATTCTGGAGATGCTAGCAGGAAGTCGTCGGGGCTCCCATTATGGGCTCTTCTGGAACACTCTTCAACAATGTGGCTGATGGTCTGACTTTCTCCGCAGTCACACTGAGGGGATAGTATTTTACCCCATTTATACAGGGAGTAAGCACATCTGCCATGACGAGTTCTAATCCTATTTAGAGTGGACCACGTTTTGCGTGTTAGGTCAAAACCAGGTGGTTTTTGTGTGATGCCAGACATGTTATGATTTTGCCATGCGTTCCAATTTTTCAGACGATGCGTTTGTGATACTGAAAGCTTCTTGTACACAGTTCCTATCAGTTCTTGTTGAGGGGTTCCTAGATCTAAGCCTATTAGTGTTTGCAGCCTCAATGTCTTGGTGGATTGGCAGGCTTCGATTTCCCATGATGTTTTTGTATTTACATACAAGTGCGTCAGTACGTCGCAGGTGTGGCGGCGGGATGTGACTTAATATTGAGAGCCATTGCGTTGGAGTGGGTTTAATTGCTCCATAAATCATCCCTAGAGTGTTATGCAACAGGACATCCACCTTTTTTACATGTGGGCTGTTTAGCCAAATCGGAGAACAGTATTCGGCAGCCGAGAAAACAATTGCTAAAGCAGAGGTGCGGAGAGTGGAGGCTGTTGCTCCCCTGGTACTACCACAGAGCTTTTGAATAATGTTATTTCTTGTCTTTAATTTTTCGGCAGTCTTTGTTAGGTGCTCTTCAAAAGATATGTTCTGTCCAGCATCATGCCCAAATACTTCGGAGTTTTATTATGCCTGAGAACGGTGTTTTCAAATCGAATGTTGAGTTCCTTTCCAGCGAGTTTGCTGTTGAGATGGAAGCAACTAACCTCTGTTTTCGAAGCATTTGGTTGAAGTGTCCACTTACAGAAATATTCACCCATTATCTTCAGGTCTTTCGTTAGGATATCCTCAGATGCTTCAATTTTGCTACATCCTGTAGCAAGAGCCCAATCGTCAGCGTACCGGAAATGTCTTGATTGTGTTTCCGGCAGGTCTGCAATATAGAGGCTAAACAGCAGTGGTGGGAGCACTGACCCTTGTGGTAAGCCATTCTTTAGTTCAAAAAATTGTTCAAATGGCTCTGAGCACTTAGGGTCTCAACTTCTGAGGTCATCAGTCCCCTAGAACTTAGAACTACTGAAACCTAACTAATCTAAGGGCATCACACACATCCATGCCTGAGGCAGGATTCGAACCTGCGGCCGTAGCGGTCGTGCGGTTCCAGACTGTGGCACCTAGAACCGCTCGGCCACCCGGCCGGCATTCTTTAGTTTTTTGATGGAGCTGTAGTCAGTGTCCATACTTATTTCGAATACCCTATCATTGAGCGTACTGTCTATTAAGCGTGCTATAGATTTGTAAGGAATTATTCTAAGAATTTTGTACATGATGCCTTCTCTCCACACAGTGTTGTAAGCTGCTGAGAGGTCAATAAAGGCAACTGATGTTTTCAATTTTCTCTGGAATCCCGCCTCAATGTAAGTAGTGAGTGAGAACACCTGGTCAGTACAACTTCTTCCTGGCCGAAAGCCTGCCTGTTCAACTGGGATCGCCCTGAACAATTCTGGGCAAATTCTGTTATATATTTGTAAATTACAGACAGCAGGCAATTGGTCTGTAGCTTTTTGTGTTGTCAGCTGGCTTCCCAGGCTTTAGAATAGCTATTACCTTAGATCGTTTGAGTTCTTGTGGGATATTGCCAGTTTGCGTAATGTTTGTGAAAAATTGAGCCAGCCATACTTGTGTATACTTGCCACAGTTCATTATGAATTCAGGGTGAACGTTGCCGATACCTGGTGCCTTTGTTGGTTTGACATCTTTCAGAGCTTTTACTATGTCTTTGCTAGCGAAAGAGCGAGAGTGTTCAGTTTCTGTGGCTTCATTTTTTTAAGATTTTGAGGTCTCGCTTCACTTGGAATATATGTGTTTTATCCTTTGGTGTCCTAGACGTGTTAACTAGATGTGCAGCTATGGCTTTTGGTCTTACAGCTGCTTTTTGTCGTTGTGCTGGTGGGCTGCTACCTAGTTTTCTCAGCAGTAGCCATGCTTGCCTGCTAGATGTTTGGAAATTGAGGCTTTCTACAGTTTCCGTCCACTTCTGTCTTCTGGCATCATCCAAGCTGTGAATCAGTTCATTCGCTATTTCCTGATCTCCGGATTCAAGGAAGCTCTGGTATAGTTCCTCGCTGGTTTGGGACCATCCAGGGATGAATTCTTTGCGGTACCCTCTTGGTATATGCTTCTTGGCCATGCTTATCATGGCACCAACAAATCTTTGGCAATTTTTGCTAGTAGGTGGTATCCATCCCAAACATTTGTCCAGATCTGTGGAGAACCCAGTCCAATTGGCTTTTTTAAAATTCCATCGTGGGCGAGGAATAGATGTAATTAGGCGAATTTGAGTTCCTACCTCTATTATGATTGGACGGTGTTGACTGTGCGGAAAGTCGGGCAGAACTCTTCGCAAGACCATGAGAGGTTGGTCTCTGTTGTTGGACGAGACGAAACACAGGTCAGGGTTGTATTCCTGTCTCCAGACATCTGATCTAAACGTAAATCGATCCTTAGCATCGAATACATGGTATAAGTATTCGTCTTCTGTCCATTTTGCTAGTGCTTCTACATTAGCATCATTACCTTTATACTTCCACTGTTGATGATGACTATTGAAATCCCCAACGTATGCAGCAGGATGTGGCTGAGTTTGAAGAACGCGGGCTGGCCATGGTGTAGCAGGTGGCTTATAAATATTGGAGTAGGTAATGCTTCCGATTTTTGTGACAACGTTATGAATGCCTTCGTTGGTGGATGTAGAAATTAGGAAAGCGTTTCCAATATCTTGTTTGACATATGTGGCTACTCCATAAGACCTATGATAGGTCGCTCCCAACAGCTCATAGCCTGGTATTTTGCCCCTTTTATTTAGTTGTTGCACTGTATCACAATGGGTTTCCTGTATAGCAACCAAGTCAATGTTGTCATTTTTAATATTTTGGATAGAAACTGGCACTTAGCATAGCATATGCCTTCTATGTTCATGTGACAAATTCGAACCACGGGTCCGAGTTTCCTGGTCAGAGGGATCTGAGAAGGGCCGTTTGGTCTGTCTGGTGACATAACTCTTACTGAAAGTGTCTTATAGTCAGGAGATCCTCAGATTATCTGACTGCCAGTATGTGCTAGTTCATTTAGTGTTACGCAGGGTGCTTGTGCAGTGTTATACTACGGACGCAAACTAGCTTTACCTCAGTATAAATAATAACATATGTCGTTAATACGTTAAATGGATGAATGTTAACAATGGGAGGCGGAAGGGAGCTCCTTTTATACGTTTCACTTATAAAGTGTCACTCATGGTCGAAGACGTGGTGTTTTAAATCAATAAGTCCGAGACGGACGACATCATAGAGTCAAAACCACCTTCGCAATTAACACCCATGACATGCACGTTTTAACTCCCCTGTTGGGCAAGTTTTACTATTTTCAAACATATATTTCAATTCAATAATGACTGCGAGCCGAGCGTGGTTGGAACACGCCAGAAGTTCACTAACTATTGCATGTATAATTAGTGCTGTCTGTAGTGTAGGTGTTTGTAGAGAGTGATACTGGCTATCGCATCTCGCACTTCGAGAACATCACGATGATTATATACTGCAAAAGTGGCGGATGTGCTTTTGCTGAGTTTATTCCCAGTATGTACAAACACTGTCATAAAGCATGAGCGAGTAGTTAAACTCTGTAGTTCACATCATAGGATCTGACTAAGTACTAGCTTGACTGTGCAGCAATTGACCTCGATGTGCGCTCATCACTCTCCTATACTCTTGTCACACACTCACTAATGCAGCAACATTGTCTTTTGAAACTGAGTTCACACTATCACAGTTCATTAGTTTAACATTTACAGTCTTTGCGTTTGTGTCTTCTCCACAGACCCCAAGTATTTGTAGCACAAATAGCGATGTAACATACTTAAAAACAATTGCATGTATCGTTGTGTAGGAATTGTCATCATACACTGTAATAAAATGGGCTTACATTAACAAATATTTCCTTATACAGGACTCTCTCCGGACCTAATGTACCGTTACATTGTGTAAGAACCCCCATTTCTTACAGGTTAGAACAACATTGTCTGCTTGTAGCACAAAAATGTAACTGTTGCACTTGGTGTTAGTCAAAGCAACATTTACAAGCATTAATGAATAGTTCAGTCCACTGCCAGCGCTTGGTTAACCCAGTTACAATTTATAAATAATAGTTATATTCAAACACAAAACATAAAAATAATTTAAATAAGTACAATCGTTTATGTAACCATATTTTCAAGTCCTGATCCGAGTACAATCCCTTCATCTTATTGATCTTAGAATAAGCGAAAAGACAACTTCCTTTTTTGGAATACTCGCGATCTTATAAGGACTCACACAGAAAAGTTACCATTTACAGTCTCTTGTGTGAAGGTACAAAAACTTTCCAACAAGATACTTTCTCGTACCTGGTATCTCTGCACTTGGTGACCCCATGCATTACGTGTGTACCAGGTTAAGGCACCCTCACATACAGTTGGAATGGAAATACACCAGATATCAGATCTTTTAATGTGTCTGTAAAACGGAGTATCGTTACGTAATTTGTTATGTTGCTTAGCTCAACTGTCAGATATAATGTAAGTATTGTCCAACGTTCATCAGCATTCAGTAGATCTGCATTGTTTCTGCACATATCTAGGTAATACTGACGATGACTGTTATCCTTCATGGCCAAAAATGGTAAACATTAAATTACTCTCTGAGTTCTGTTCATTCAGGTAGGTTTTGTGACAGTAATGAGAGAGCATCTACCATGATGTTACCTCCCTCTGAAATGTGAATGACCTCAAAATTATACTCCCCCATAACAAGATTCAATGTGCTAATTGTGGATGGAGTAATTTGCAAGACTAGAACAAATTCACTGCATAATGATCATAGTAAACATTAATTTCTTTTAGATAAATATATTTTCTTTATGAAAGAAAGCTCGTAGTACTGCTAGGGTTTCAAACTTTGTGGCTGAGTTGAGACATCCACACTCTGACAATGTCCACCTTCCAAAACTAATAATATGTGTAACTTGATTTCACGCTTCGTCATTTACTTGAAATATACAGGTTCCTAGAGCAGAAAACGACAAATCTACCACCAGGCAAAAATCTTTCGACATTTTTGCGTAGTGTAAAATGTCCAAATCAGCTAAGACTTGTTGTATTACATCAAAATCTCTTTCACAGTCACTGGTCTACATCCACAGGGCATTTTTCTACAATAGACATAATACAACATTAGCAAGAAAATGTGATTTGATTAACAAATCTTCGAAAAATTGAACATACCCTAAAAATAGTGTATGCTCCATTTTCCTTCTGGGATAAGGGAAATGTTTTATTGCACTGATTTCGTCAGTCTGGTTAACTGCTGTAGATAAAATTGGGAGTCAAAGGAGCTTAATTTTGTCCCCCACCAGTTTCAAATTATTACATGTTTGTGGTCACACCTACTTTAGACAATTTCTATATTCCCAGGTGGAGTTAGCTATTGATATATCATCAATGTACAACATAACTCTGTCGAGTGGTTCAGTCCCTAATACAGTATCTAAGTTGTGAACACACCTGAACTGGCATTTAGGCCAAATAGTAGTACACAAAATTAGTTGCTACTTTCTCCAAAGAAAAAGCAGTACACCTCAAGATTTTTTAGTGGGTCTTATCTGCCATTATAAGGTTGTTAAATCTATGCTGGTAAGGTATTTATCTCTGTGGAACTTCAGTAATTGTTCATCCAAGTTTCCAGGTCAGATGCTAACAGGTTCTTATTAATGGCCTCCTCAACCGAAACTAAATGAACACTCGCATGAGGTTCAGCTACAGCCAGTAGTGGACTACAATAAGCCGACATGGAAGGTTCAGTTATTCTCCATTCAAGTATTCGTTTTATCTCATTAGTGACTCCTGAACTCCTGTGTTTCCAAATACATGTGTATACTTCAATATTACATCTCTTAGTCCCAATTGTTGCAGTGTATCAATGGTAGTGGACTCAGTGAGCTTACCTTTCATCAAATTTTCAGTATCTTTAACCTTACTACATCCTAAGGGCGTGTGCTACTTGTGTGTGGTGTGCTTGTCTTAGGAAGTCCTATACTTAAAGCTTGGCAGCATTTGCCATGCTCGAATATGAAATCTACTACGATATCTTAATGGGTGTCCTATAATCATATTCCTTCTCCTTGTCAGTGTTTTCCAAATAATTCTTTACTCTCTGGTTCTGCAGAGAACGTCCTCATTTCTTACCTTATCAGTACTAATAATTTTCAACATTCACCTGTGGCAACACATCTCAGATGCTTCGCTTCTCTTCTGTTCCGGTTTTCCCATAGTCCATGTTTCACTACCATACAAGGCTGTGCTCAAAATGTATATTCTCAGAAATTTCTTCCTCAAATAAATGGCTATATTTGATACTAGTAGACTTCTCTGGGTCAGGAATGCCCTTTTTGCCAGTGCTAGTCTGTGCTGTCTGTCATTGGTAATTTTGCTTCCAAAGTAGCAGAATTCCTTAACTTCATCTATTACGTGACCATCAATTCCAATGTTAAGTTTCCTGTTTCCTGCTGTTCTCATTTCTGCTTCTTCTCATTACTTTCGTCATTGTCCGCGGCTCATGGTCTTGCGGTAACCTCCTCGCTTCCTGCACACCAGGTCCCGGGTTCGCTTCCCTGCGGGGTCAGGGATTTTCTCTGCCTCGAGATGACCGGGTGTTGTGTGTCTTTCATCATCATTTGATCCTCATTCACTCGCAAGTCGCCGTAGTGGCGTTAAAGAACACGTGGAGCGGTGGCCGAACCGCCCCGTGTGGGGTCTCCCGGCCACCAATGCCATACGCTCATTATTATTACTTTCGTCTATCTTCCAATTACTCTCAATCCGTGTTCTGTGCCCATAATGTTCATTCCATTCAGCATACTATTTAACTCTTCTTCACTTTCACTCAGGATATAGATGTCTTCAACGAATGGTATCACTCATTCACCTTAAATTTTAGTACCACTGCTTAACGTTTAGTTTATTTTCCATCATTGCTTCTTGAATGAACAGTCATGCTCAAAGGTATCCGAACGACCTGAATTGCATTTCGCCTGATTCCCATGCAACCCAAATATAGCAGCTGTCTATCAGGTCCTCTAATCGCTCCTTGGTACAGTCGTTTGACTAGTGAAAATGGCTCCAACAAGTCAACACTAGAGAACTCGGCTCTGTATCGCAATAACTCAAGATGTAACGTAATACCAAGATACTACAACTATCAGGGAACATCTTTTCACAGATAAGACTGTCCTTAAGGCTTGTAAGCTCACAATCATTGCAATACATGACATACGTCACATAGGTAATGGACGTAGTAAGTTCGTCGTATTCATGATTTCCTCTTCAAAGTAACATATAGTACTTGTTATTTAACACAAAATGACATAAAAAATTTTAGTTAGTCACGAGCAGCTAGTTGAGAATATGTATGAACTTCAAACGACACGACGAACCGTCTCGTTCTGTATTTGGATTCAAACCAAGGTCACACAGACTAAGATTTCATGACTGACGGAAACTAACAGTCATTCCTGACTAGGCACACAGAGAGTGATATACCTCGATTTTAGACAGTGTCAGTTAGCAAATATCAACTTTAAATTATGGTAACGTAAACATTTTTAACGGACGCGAATTCCAACCCAGCATTTATTGTCCCTGTTGACGAACTACGAGAGATGTTAAATATTGCTTCATCACAAGAAACTTACTTGAAGTGCCATGATGTAGAGCTTTGTGTTGGACAGGGATTCGAACCCAGAACCTAGTCGGATTGTTATCAAAGCACAATCAATTGTGACATATCGGATTTTCTCGGCAGTAGCTAGATGTTTTAACTGAAATGACGAGACGAAACATTAATTTTTCCTTCCCAGGACTCCAACCCGGAAACTGTCGCCGTTATTTATTAGAGAAAACGAACGTGAAATATAGGTTTCTTACATCAACAGTGACATGTGAGCATGTTTGAACTAGAAATAATATGATGAAGTGTTCAATGCTGACTGGGAATCGAACCCCACACATACCGTTGTTGGGCCGGCCTTTGCGGCCTAGTGGTTCTAAGCGCTTCAGTCCGGAACAGTGCGACTCTACGGTCGCAGGTTCGAATCCTGCCTCGGGCATGATTGTGTGTGATGTCCTTAGGTTAGTTAGGTTTCAGTAGTTCTAAGTTCTAGGGGACTGATAACCCCAGAAAATAGGTCCCATAGTGTTCAGAGCCATTTGAAACATACCGTTGTTGACTACACACAAAGAGACGTCAGCTACAGAATTTTTCTCCACCAGCAGCTCGGAATACCATCCTTGAACTTAGAGTGACCTCTCAACTAGTTCTGTGTCTCACTGGGAGTCAAAAACGTCAGATATCGTTAGTGTTGACAACGAATGAAAATGCATTAAAAATCAAAATTATTATCCATCAGCAGAAAGGTGTTCTCATGCTAGAGCTTGATAATACATAATGAAAACTTTAGTGCCGGGCCAGCATTCGAACCCATTCACGCGAAATATGTGGAGATGTTGAGGAATCTGCAGTTTATAACAAACAACAAATTGTAGTCGAGCTCTATTGTCTCGAAAGTATCAAATTCTGCGTTAAGGGTGGTCCGAGATGCATTCCAAGTTCAGAACCAATTTTATCGACATACAGAAGCTCAAATGAAAGATGGAATAAGGGTCCTGTGACCCTACATAGCGTTTGTTTCGTCACTATAAATAAGTAACTAGTATAAGAAAGGTTACTGGTGACAGAGTTCCCACATTACGTCATTCCTGACTTTATTGTGGTGCAACCTAACGACTACTTGGTAGAGACGGAATATCATGTTTAATGTCAATTTCAGACCACAACGCCATTATACCTTCTTCACTTGGCGTAGCCAGAAGAGAATAGAATCTGTCTCTCCGTATTAAAACCCATGTGCAGAAGTTGGAATCGAAGCCAGACCATCGTCATGTGAACCTATCATCAATACAACAGACCACCAAATCATCTTGCGTATTACTCATTTTCCTTTCATAAAACCATTGCGGCACTGTCGATGAGAATTCTGACACACATGCTCCCAGTAGTGGTTTGCAGCATGTTCAGTACATTCATTTACTTGGTTGACCGAATCGCCATGAACTAGCTGCCTTGGCTACCCAGTGCATACATTCGACTCTATTTTGTAATTACCGAAATGAAATCATGTAACTGCCACCTACACAGAACTGCCAACACTGTAGGATGCAGAAATTTAAAGAGGAAGTGTTCCTTTCCAATTGAGCTACTCTATTGTGCTATCTGTTGGTTGAAAACGCCCTGCCGTGTAAAAGAAAAGCTGTAACTGTCTGTCTCTTAGAAGTTTAGAACCAGCCATACGCATTATCTCACAGCACTGTGGAACGCAGAAGTTCTGGTGGAACTATTGTTGACTTCTGGAGGTGCTGTAGGCAGATGACAGCTAGTAGCGTCACGGTAAGTGTCACGCACCATAGATAAGATGTCGTGAGTTCCATTCCATTCGCTACTACGTTTTTTACAACGCAATTCTGCTGTCTGCTGAAGTTAATTTAATGAACCTTTGAACATAATTACTTTCACTTCTCAACACAAAATAGCCACATGTGGGAAAAGGGCTAACTTGTGCGACATTTTGTTCTTTTCAGGTTTAATAGACGGTCAGGGAGCAGATGCATCTCGATGCTTTTGTATTATGTATGGGGAGAGCGCATCATGCCAAAATAGTCAGAAAAGTATTTTCTACATTAGCTGTCGTCTGGTAGTGGCATTTTATTCTTCTTCAACCCTTGTTTGACAGCTTAAACTCAGAACAAGTTTTCTACATGCATGTAATCAATGAACTGCATATATCGTTGATAATTCATTTCTCCCTCATGTTTAGTATTGTTTTAACAACACTAAAAGAAACCTTACGACAATTTTGCACTGTATTAAAAGAAATGAAATAAAACAACCCACGATAACCTTATGACGGATGTCTGTTTTGATAAAACTGAGTTTCTGTACACAAGCGCACCTCTATCGGCACGAATTAGTAAAATACTACTCACTTAGATTTCGATTGGGTCTGTGTTTAATTGGTATGCTGTGTCATACTCAACAGGTATGCAAATGTGGCATTTCGTAAACAAAGTTATGTATTCCACAGAGCTGGCGATGAGGTATGTGTTGCCCATTTCCTTTACGACGCCAGTAGTGTCTGGAACTCGGAAACCGGTATTTGAAGGAGGAGTTTACTTGCGATTTACACATGCAACGACTTTCCTGGGCTGAAAACCGTAAATTTACAGTCTTTTGTTACACCTGAAGCGATAATAACTCAGATTATTCAATGGAAATGACAGGAAAAATCAAGTGAACTTTGCGGCTTAATTCCGTGCACACCAGGAAGTAGCTCGTCGATCACAGAGTTGCCAAATATACCTTGCCTTGTTGCCAAATCTCAGTTACAGTACTAGCAGGAAGAAGACGAACCCATGTGATCCTACAGCAGGCTGGGAAGTGACCACAGCCTTTCAAAGACGCGGCTGCGACAGCCTGGAATACGTAATGCGTCTGATTCGCATTTCTGTAACCACGTTTGGGGACTGGAGCGTAGTTAATAATAATAAATTGCCTGCAAACTAAGCATCATAAATCAGTAACTCTCATAGTTGTTTTTATATTTCTTTCGTAACTGTACTCAAACCTAAGAAATTCATTCACGGACGTTTTCGTGCTCCGCCGATAGTCGAGCACACCAAACAAATACAAATAAAAAAAGAAGGCGTGCGTGTGTGCGTGTGTGAGAGAGAGAGAGAGAGTGAGAGAGAGAGAGAGAAGAGAGAGAGACAGAAAGAGAAATTAAGATAAAGAGGAATGAGAAAGAGTGTAAAAAATTGTTGTAAAGAAATTGAATACCGGTATGTAAGAAATCTTTCATTAAAATAACACGTTCCACATCATTACGAAGTGTCGTATTCATGATCTATGGAACATGTATTAATCCAATCTAATCTAATCAATTATATTGCTGACAAGCCGTGAAGAGTCATGAATTACCGAAATTTTCGCCAATATCAGTAACCAAATCTAAACTTGAAAATAAAAGACGACAGTTTTTGTGATAAACCGGGATTCCTATAAGACCCTCTCATCCATGTTAACTAACCACGAAAGATGTCTGATAAACCTCCATTCAGAAGTAAAAAAATTTGTATGCATTTAAAGATGAAGTGCATGATGTGAAGTTCTGTGACGGAGGTACGAACCCAACACGTAATCGGATTGTTAACTAAGTAAAATCAAATGTTACGTATCGGTTCTTCTTACCGGCTGCTAGGTGTTTGAATCTAAAGTAAGGATACAAATTTTTGTGCTTGAATGTTTGAATCTAAAAGAAGGATACTCGTTTTTGTGCCTGAGCGACAATCGAACCGCACTCTTATCGTTCTTCTTTATCGTCCTCGAATATAGCTTAAGTATCAATTGCTTACTCACCAACAGCAAGATGTGTACGTGTTTGACCAGAAATTATTGGCAACACATGAACAGACATTAAAAATACACTTTAATTTTCACTAGCAGGTCTGTGTGCACGTGATAGGGCTTTAAATGGAATTATGAATATTTTTGTACTGGATCAGGAATCGGACATAGATAAGATTGCACTCTTGGAAAAAGGAACGAAATGATTGAACTATCCTGTTCCGAGACATCCAGATCCGCGAAAGAGGAGATAAGAATTCGAATCATAGTTCAAAACCGAATTTTTCAACGTCTCTAGTTCAATCAATTACAAGTAAAATAAGAGCGCTGTTCCTTTAAATGGCTACTGGTTCATCAAATTAAATAAATTTTTGTAAATCTGTTTGTGCCTCTTAAAAGTAAATGCTTGTACCCACGCATTGCACTTGTGATAGTTCGTTCCACCAAATCAAATTTCTCAGCCTAGGAGTGTGCTGCAACGGAAGATGTGCTTACCTTACAAAATTAGTCACAGTGAAAAAAATGCGAATCTATTAAATGGTTAAGCAGAAGGAAGCTTCTGAGGCGGAGATTATGCTATTCTCACGTAAGCACTATGTAAGAACTCGTCTAGGCATCATAGCCTCCATGTGAAGCCATTTTGAAATTTTCACTAATTTAGGAAATATCTTAGTCCGAGAAAATCCACTGTAAAGTGTGAAGTTACCGGATAATTAATTTATAACCGTACTTATTACTATCATTTTCTTAATACTGCTGCTGGAACACATGTGCTTGAAGATCATTTAATGCATTATGTTCCTGGTAGCTCGACACAGTAAGTTGTATTACGGTATATTCATAATTTTTACTTATGGACCATCTGACAGCAACTGAATAAAACACAATTTTAGTGTCATACGCGTTTCGCCTTTATTTTCTGCAAGCCATCATTGTATTGTATACGTGTGTGTAAACGCCTTCCGATGCCCACTCAAGGAAGAAAACGATACCCAGTCTAGCCACAATATTATAAATACGCCTCAGTTTGTGGATGAACTCTGACTTAGGTTGATATTTTGAATATTTACCAGTGCTGTACCCACTGGTGTTAAACTCGTTTTCAACCAATGATTCCCACAGCTACACGAACACTACTTGTGATACCCCTTGGACAAAATACTTACGCAGTGCTATCAGACAATAACATCAACCTGACACAAACTGTGGGAAGTTTGTTTTACAACCTTCGTACCTGGATAAAGAGCTTTTCCTATTTGAGATATCTGTGAACGTTGCTGCATAAGACGATTTAAGAAGAAACTAAATTCCTTCAGCTACTCCACCGTTTAAAGAAATCGTCTTAACGGCACTAGATCGTGGTCTGCGAATTGTTTACCGGCCGTACTCTGCAGCGTTTCGATGGTTGGAGGGAAAAAAGCTTACTGACAATTTTCACACGAGGATAAGGGGGATGCAATGTCACCCACTGGAAGGTCATGTTGTTTTATTTAAATGATTACAATCAGCATTGACGGCCGAAGGCTTCCGCCATAAAAAGTCAGCCTCAATCTGCCAACGACCTTGTCAAAGAGGGCGGAGGAGCGGATAGAGGTTCAGGGCACTCTCTTGTCCTAGTGGTGCGAAACTGCCCCTAAAGGCGGAACAATCAGCAATGATCAACGACATGAGGATGCAGAAGGCAATGGAAACCACTGCATTAAAGGCACGTAACGTGTATCCACAGGACGTGTGGCCTGTAATTGAAGAAGTGTCATGATGATCTCTCCATTGGCAAAAGATTCCGGAAACAGGGATGCCCGATAAGATCATCAGACAACTACGGGAAAAAGCGCCAATGGCACCTAGACTGTATGGTCTGCCTAAAATACACAAGGAAGGCGTGCCCCTACGTCATATTGTCAGTAATATTGGGGCACCTACGTACACAATAGCCAAGTACTTGAAAGGTCTCCTGTCTCCATATGTGGGGAAATGTATTCACCACATCCGCAACTCAGAAGATTTCCTGCAGCGCCTCAAGCAACTGCACATCACAGATTCGGACATCATGGTTAGTTTTGATGTGGTATCGCTGTTCACCAGGGTACCACTGAAGGACTCACTAGAACTGATTGCAGAGAAATTTGACGATGATCTGTTGGACCTGTTCAGTCATACACTGACATCCACGTATTTGATGTACAGAAACCAATATTACGAGCAAACTGAAAGTGTAGCTATGGGCAGCCCACTGTCCCCTGTGGTTGCCAACATGTTTACGGAGAGTTTTGAGGAGAGGGAATTGGAGACAGCCAAATTTAAAACCACATGCCTCTTTAGATATGTGGATGACACCTTCGTGATCTGGTCACGTGGGATGGACAGGCTCAATGAGTTTCTTGAACATCTCAACTCATGCCACCCTAATACCAAGTTCACCATGAAACTGGAGAAGAATGGCCAGCTGCCATTTCTGGATGTACTAGTCCAGAGGAAAGCAGATGGATCAATTGGCCACAGTGTGTACCGAAAACCAACACACACTGATTTATATCTGCAGGCCAGCACCTGTCACCACCCTGCACTGAAGAATGGGGTTCTGAAGACTTTGGTCCACAGAGCACGGGCCCTGTCAGACCAAGAGAATCTACCTATAGAGATAGAACGTCTCAAAACAGTTTTCTCCAAGAATGGATACACGGACAGACAAGTTGTGAGGGTACTCCTACCAGCCACTATACCACAGGTTCCTGAAGAAGACCAAGATGAAGTAAAGAAGGTGGCATATCTGCCCTATGCTAGCTCTATTTCTGCCAGAATCAGTAGGATCCTCCGTAAACACAATATCAAGTGTGTTTTCTGTCTATCCAACAAGATCGGGGGACTGCTGGGGAGTGTCAAAGACGACCTGGGGTTACGAAAACCGGGGATTTACAATATACCTTGTCAATGTGGCATGTCCTACATTGGCCAGACGACAAGAACTGTGGAGATCAGGTGCAAAGAACATCAGAGGCACACTAGATTAAGACAGGTGACTAAGTCAGCCATTGCTGAACACTGTCTAGAACTAGATCATGCCATGAAGTATGAAGATACCAAGATTATAGCACAAACACCCAGATTTTGGGACAGTGTTATAAGAGAATCGATAGAAATTAAAATGGCTGACGATCTTATGAACCGTGACACAGGGTACCAGCTAAGCAGAGCCTGGAATCCGGCTCTGGAATTGTTAAATGAGCAATGGGGCCAGCTGCAACACTACACAAACAGAAGAACCAGAGACATGGAGATGGAAAACGAGCCCCTGACGGACTGCCAGACGCACCAGACCGAAGATGGAACACCCAGAAGTGGGACTGGTGGGCGCGGACCGCAGAGGGAACATCCAGAGCCGCAGCAGACTAAAAACGGAGCGGCACCGCTCCAACAGGTCGTGGTGAGCGGGCGCGGACCGCAGGGGGAACGCTTGGTACCCCAGAGCGTAGATGAAACCCCCAGGAGCGGGTTGGGTGGGCGCGAACCACAGACGGAACACCTAGAACCGCAGCGGACGGAAAACGGAGCAGCAACGCTCCAGCAGGTCGCAGGGAATGGGCGCGGACCACAGAGGAAGTGCCTGCAGCCGTTGGTGGAGGGGGAAGGCCAAGAGCATAAATACTGGACCAGGTCCACTCGAGGAGCAGTCTCAGGTCGCACCTGATGAAGGTCACGAGCTACGTGACCGAAATATCGTTCAAGTACGACGCTGATATCCGGTAGAATACCCAGCAACCCAAGATGTCACTAGATCGTCGGGAAAGCCTGAAGAGTTACAGTTTACATCATGGTCAGACAGAGATTCCGAAATCAGATACTCGATTGTAAGGCGTACCCAGGAGCAGATATAGACTCAGATCACAATATAGTAGTGATGAAGAGTAGGCTGAAGTTCAAGACATTAGTCAGGAAGAATCAATACGCAAAGAAGTGGGATACGGAAGTACTAAGGAATGACGAGATACGTTTGAAGTTCTCTAACGCTATAGATACAGCAATGAGGAATAGCGCAGTAGGCAGTACAGTTGAAGAGGAATGGACATCCCCAAAAAGGGCCATCACAGAAGTTGGAAAGGAAAACATAGGTACAAAGAAGGCAGTTGCGAAGAAACCATGGGTAACAGAAGAAATACTTCAGTTGATTGATGAAAGGTGGAAGTACAAACATGTTCCGGGAAAATCAGGAATACAGAAATACAAGTCGCTGAGGAATGAAATAAATAGGAAGTGCAGGGAAGCTAAGACGAAATGGCTGCAGGAAAAATGTGAAGACATCGAAAAAGATATGATTGTCGGAAGGACAGACTTAGCATACAGGAAAGTCAAAACAACCTTTGGCGATATTAAAAGCAACGGTGGTAACATTAAGAGTGCAACGGGAATTCCACTGTTAAATGCAGAGGAGAGAGCAGATAGGTGGAAAGAATACATTGAAAGCCTCTATGAGGGTGAAGATTTGTCTGATGTGATAGAAGAAGAAACAGGAGTCGATTTAGAAGAGATAGGGGATCCAGTATTAGAATCGGAATTTAAAAGAGCTTTGGAGGACTTACGGTCAAATAAGGCAGAAGGGATAGATAACATTCCATCAGAATTTCTAAAATCATTGGGGGAAGTGGCAACAAAACGACTATTCACGTTGGTGTGTAGAATATATGAGTCTGGTGATATACCATCTGACTTTCGAAAAAGCATCATACACACAATTCCGAAGACGGCAAGAGCTGACAAGTGCGAGAATTATCGCACAATCAGCTTAACAGCTCATGCATCGAAGCTGCTTACAAGAATAATATACAAAAGATTGGAAAACAAATTGAGAACGCGCTAGGTGACGATCAATTTGGCTTTAGGAAAAGTAAAGGGCTAAAGAAAAATCAAGACACTTTCGTAGGATTTTTCGACCTGGAAAAAGCGTTCGACAATATAAAATGGTGCAAGCTGTTCGAGATTCTGAAAAAAGTAGGGGTAAGCTATAGGGAGAGATGGGTCATATACAATATGTACAACAACCAAGAGGGAATAATAAGAGTGGACGATAAAGAACGAAGTGCTCGTATTAAGAAGGGTATAAGACAAGGCTGTAGCCTTTCGCCCCTACTCTTCAATCTGTACATCGAGGAAGCAATGATGGAAATAAAAGAAAGGTTCAGGAGTAGAATTAAAATACAAGGTGAAAGGATATCAATGATACGATTCGCTGATGACATTACTATCCTGAGTGAAAGTGAAGAAGAATTAAATTATCTGCTGAACGGAATGAACAGTCTAATGAGTACACAGTATGGTTTGAGAGGAAATCGGAGAAAGACGAAGGTACTGACATGTAGTAGAAATGAGAACAGCGAGAAACTTAACATCAGGATTGATGGTCACGAAGTCAATGAAGTTAAGGAATTATGCTACCTAGGCAGTAAAATAACCAATGACGGACGGAGCTAGGAGGACATCAAAAGCAGACTCGCTATGGCAAAAAAGGCATTTCTGGCCAAGAGAAGTCTACTAATATCAAATACCGGCCTTAATTTGAGGAAGAAATTTCTGAGGATGTACGTCTGGAGTACAGCATTGCGTGGTGGTGAAACATTGACCGTGGGAAAACTGAAACAGAAGAGAATCGAAGCATTTGAGATGTGGTGCTGTAGACGAATGTTGAAAATTAGGTGCACTGATAAGGTAAGGAATGAGGAGGTTCTACGCAGAATTGGAGAGGAAAGGAATATGTGGAAAACACTGATAAGGAGAAGGGACAGGATGATAGGACATCTGCTAAGACATGAGGGCATCACTTCCACGGTACTATAGGGAGCTGTAAAGGGCAAAAACTGTAGGGGAAGACTGAGATTGGAATACGTCAAGCAAATAATTGAGGACGTAGGTTGCAAGTGCTACTCTGAGATGAAGCGGTTAGCACAGGAAAGGAATTCGTGGCGGGCCGCATCAAACCAGCAAAAAAGAAACTCAGGTAAAACGAACAGTGAGGTGGTCAGAATAAGCACATTACTGTTGTCAGTATGATATTGTACCGCCCATGGCCTGTAATGATAAAGGCCCCGTTTAGGTCACTCATATTGTATACAGAAGTGGAAGAGAGAGCACCACTGAATTCTACAATCCGTATGTATTGCATACACACAGAAATTACTGTTACAGTGTACTACTGGAGCCCAATGAGTGAATTGCATATTTTCCGATGAGAAAGAGCACTGGGAAACAGTCTTCGCTACATTAAGTCACTTAAACTGGAGTCACTCTGAGCTAGAATTTATGGTCAGCGACTAAGTGTAGGGACAATGAGTCGGATGCGAGTTTTACAACTGTGAAATACTTTCCTACATTATAGAAGTTAATATTAAATTAGAACTAATATTCCGAAAATTTTGAACTTGGATAGCTTAGAATGAAAATCTTTCTGTTTATTGCAAAGGAATACAATTGATTTTCTAAATGATTCTCTGTCATACTCGACTTGAAACAGGTCCCATCGACCAAATCATGTGGAAGAACTGACAGTGACGTATTTTGGAAGGCCGTAAGATCCCTTGGCTTTTGGTTTGGCAGTATTCGATAGCCACCTCTAGCCGCAAGTAAATGAAGAAGAGCAGCGCGTTTTTGTTATCAAGTAACGTCTTAATCACTTACTTTAGCTTTAATGTAATCTAAGAGTAATTGCTGATGTTTGATATTAACATGAAAAGGATTCCTTAGACATGGAAAGAACCTGTTCTTGGGTAACTACTTCCACAATGAACAAAAGGCATTAAATGATCTTCAAGCACATGTGTTCCAGCAGCAGTATTAAGAAAATAATAGTAATAAGTACGGTTATAAAATAATTATCCGGTAACTTCACACTTCACGGTGGATTTTCTCGAACTAAGATATTTCCTAAATTAGTGAAAATTTCAAAATGGCTTCACTTGGAGGCTTTGATGCCTAGACGAGTCCTTACATAGTGCTTACGTGAGAATAGCATAATCTCCGCCTCAGAAGCTTCCTTCTACTTAACCATTTAATAGATTCGCAATTTTTTCACTGTGACTAATTTTGTAAGGTAAGCACATCTTCCGTTGCAGCACACTCCTAGGCTGAGAAATGTGATCTGGCAGAACGAACTATCACAAGTGCAATGCGTGGGTACAAGCAATTACTTTTAAGAGGCACAAACAGATTTACAAAATTTTATTTAATGTGATGAACCGATAGCCATTTAAAGGAACAGCGCTCTTATTTTACTTGTACTTGATTGAACTAGAGACGTTGAAAAATTCGGTTTTGGACTATGATTCGAATTCGTATCTCCTCTTTCGCGGATCTGGATGTCTCGGAACAGGATAGTTCAATCATTTCGTTCCTTTTTCCAAGAGTGCAATCTTATCTATGTCCGATTCCTGATCCAGTACAAAAATATTCATAATTCCATTTAAAGCCCTATCACGTGCACACAGACCTGCTAGTGAGAATTAAAGTGTATTTTTAATGTCTGTTCATGTGTTGCCAATAATTTCTGGTCAAACACGTACACATCTTGCTGTTGGTGACTAAGCAATTGATACTTAAGCTATATTCGAGGACGATAAAGAAGTGTTCCTTTCCATTTGAGCTACTCTATTGCGCTATCTGTTTGTTGAAAACGCCCTGCCGTGTAAAAGAAAAGCTGTAACTGTCTGTCTCTCAGAAGTCTAGATCCAGCCATATGCATTATCTCATAGCACTGTGGAATGCGGAAGTTCTGGTGGAACTATTGTTGACTTCTGGAGGTGCTGTAGGCAGATGACAGCTAGTAGCGTCACGGTAAGTGTCACACACCATAGATAAGATGTCGTGAGTTCCATTCCATTCGCTACTACATTTTTTACAACGCAATTCTGCTGTCTGCTGAAGTTAATTTAATGAAACTTTGAACATAATTACTTTCACTTCTCAACACAAAATAGCCACATGTGGGAAAAGGGCTAACTTGTGCGACATTTTGTTCTTTTCAGGTTTAATAGACGGTCAGGGAGCAGATGCATCTCGATGCTTTTGTATTATGTATGGGGAGAGCGCATCATGCCAAAATAGTCAGAAAAGTATTTTCTACATTAGCTGTCGTCTGGTAGTGGCATTTTATTCTTCTTCAACCCTTGTTTGACAGCTTAAACTCAGAACAAGTTTTCTACATGCATGTAATCAATGAACTGCATGTGCAATGTGAGACTGTTATAGATCACATCAGAGAATTCGCATATATCGTTGATAATTCATTTCTCCCTCATGTTTAGTATTGTTTTAACAACACTAAAAGAAACCTTACGACAATTTTGCACTGTATTAAAAGAAATGAAATAAAACTACCCACGATAACCTTATGATGGATGTCTGTTTTGATAAAACTGAGTTTCTGTACACAAGCGCACCTCTATCGGCACGAATTAGTAAAATACTACTCACTTAGATTTCGATTGGGTCTGTGTTTAATTGGTATGCTGTGTCATACTCAACAGGTATGCAAATGTGGCATTTCATAAACAAAGTTATGTATTCCTAGAGACCCAAAATTTGCTTGTCAGCGGTGGAACGAGGCGTTACCTGTTGTGCACCATTATAAGATTTTCACCATTGCACTATGAGCTGAAAGTATTTTCTTGCGATTTCCTTTTCGATGTTTGATCTGACAACTCGTAGCTCTTTCACCGAAGGGATAAAAACGTTACATTCAGCGAGACTGGAACCGCGAACCATAACAGACGGTTTGTCAGAGGTCAGCACGTCACCACAGAGCTGGCAAAGAGGTATGTGTTGCCCATTTCCTTTACGAGGCCAATAGTGTCTAGAACTCGGAATCCGTTATTTGAAGGACGAGTTTGCTTGCGATTTACACATGCAACGACTTTCCTGGGCTGAAAACCGTAAATTTACAGTCTTTTGTTACACCTGAAGCAATAATAACTCAGATTATTCAATGGAAATGACAGGAAAAATCAAGTGAACTTTGCGGCTTAATTCCGTGCACACCTGGAAGTAGCTCGTCGATCACAGAGTTGCCAAATATACCTTGCCTTGTTGCCAAATCTCAGTTACAGTACTAGCAGGAAGAAGACGAACCCATGTGATCCTACAGCAGGCTGGGAAGTGACCACAGCCTTTCAAAGACGCGGCTGCGACAGCCTGGAATACGTAATGCGTCTGATTCGCATTTCTGTAACCACGTTTGGGGACTGGAGCGTAGTTAATAATAATAAATTGCCTGCAAACTAAGCATCATAAATCAGTAACTCGCGTAGTTGTTTTTATATTTCTTTCGTAACTGTACTCAAACATAAGAAATTCATTCACGGACGTTTTCGTGCTCCGCCGATAGTCGAGCACACCAAACAAATACAAATAAAAAAAGAATGTGTGCGTGTGTGTGTGTGTGTGTGTGTGTGTGTGTGTGAGAGAGAGAGAGAGAGAGAGAGAGAGAGAGAGAGAAGAGTGAGAGAGAGAGAGAAGAGAGAGAGAAATAAAGATTAAGAAGAATGAGGAAGAGGGTAAAATATTGTTCCAAAGGAATTGAATACCGGTATGTAAAGAAATCATTCATTAAAATAATACGTTCCACATGATTACAAAGTGTCGTATTCATGATCTATGGAACATGTATTAATCCAATCTAATCTAATCAATTATATTGCTGACAAGCCGTGAAGAGTCATGAATTACCGACATTTTCGCCAATATCAGTAACCAAATCTAAACTTGAAAATAAAAGACGACAGTTTTTGTGATAAACCGGGATTCCTATAAGACCCTCTCATCCCTGTTAACTGACCACGAAAGATGTCTGATATACCTCCATTCAGAAGTAACAAAGTGTGTATGCATTTAAAGATGAAGTGCATGATGTGAAGTTCTGTGACGCACGTACGAAACCAACACGTAATCGGGTTGTTAACTAAGTAAAATCAAATGTTACGTATCGGTTCTTCTTACCGGCTGCTAGGTGTTTGAATCTAAAGTAAGGATACAAATTTTTGTGCCTGAATGTTTGAATCTAAAAGAAGGATACTCGTTTTTGTGCCTGAGCGACAATCGAACCGCACTCTTATCGTTCTTCTTTATCGTCCTCGAATATAGCTTAAGTATCAGTTACATGATTTTATTTCGGTGATTACAAAACTGAGTCGACTGTATGTACTGGGTAGCCGAGGCAGCTAGTTCACGGAGATTTGGTCAACCAAGTAAATGAATGTACTGAACATGCTGCAAACCACTACTGGGAGCGTGTGTGTCAGAATTCTCATCGACAGTGCCGTAATTGTGTTATGAAAGAAAAATGAGTACTACGCAAGATGATTTGGTGGTCTGTTGGATTGATGATGGTTTCTTATGACGATCGTCTGGCTTCGATTCCAACTTATGCCCACGATTTTTAATACGGAGAGACAGATTCTATTCTCTTCTGGCTACGCCAAGTGAAGAAGGTATAATGGCGTTGTGGTCTGAAAGTGACATTAAACATGATATTCCTTCTCTACCAAGTAGTCGTTAGCTTGAACCACAATAAAGTCAGGAGTGGCGAAATGTGGGAACTCTGTCACCAGTAACCATTCTTATACTAGTTATTTATTTATATTGACGAAACAAACGCTATGTAGGGTCACAGGACCCTTATTCCATCTTTTATTTGAGCTTCTGTATGTCGATAAAATTGGTTCCCAAATTGGAATGCAACTCAGACCGCTCTTAACGCGGTATTTGATCCTTTCTTGACGGCCGGCCGCGGTGGTTTAGCGGTTCTAGGCGCTCAGTCCGGAACCGCGCGACCGCTACGGTCGCAGGTTCGAATCCTGCCTCGGGCATGGATGTGTGTGATGTCCTTAGGTTAGTTAGGTTTAAGTAGTTCTAAGTTCTAGGGGACTGATGACCACAGATGTTAAGTCCCATAGTGCTCAGAGCCAGCCTTTTGTGACAATACAGCTCGACTACAGCTTTTTGTTTGTTATAAACTGCAGATTCCTCAACATCTCCACATATTTCGCGTGAATGGGTTCGAATGCTGGCCCGGCACTAAAGTTTTCATTATGTATTATCAAGCTCTAGCATGAGAACACCTATCAGCTGATGGATAGTAATTTTTATTTTTAATGCATTTTCATTCGTTGTCAACACTAACGATATCTGACGTATTTGACTCCCAGTGAGACACTGAACTATTTGAGAGGTCACTCTAAGTTCAAGGATGGTATTCCAAGCTGCTGGTGGAGAAAAATTCTATAGCTGACGTCTCTTTGTGTGTAGTCAACAACGGTATGGTTCAAATGGCTCTGAGTACTATGGGACCTACCTTCTGAGGTTATCAGTCCCCTAGAACTTAGAATTACTGAAACCTAACTAACCTAAGGACATCACACACAATCATGCCCGAGGCAGGATTCGAACCTGCGACCGTAGCAGTCGCACGGTTGCGGACTGAACAGCCTAGAACCACTCGGCCACAAAGGCCGGCCCAACAACGGTATGTGTGGGGTTCGATTCCCAGTCAGCATTGAACTCTTCGTCATATTATTTCTAGTTCAAACATGCTCACATGTCACTGCTGATGTAAGAAACCTACATTTAACGTTCGCTTTCTCTAATAAATAACAGCGATAGGTTCCGGGTTGGAGTCCTGTTAAAACATCTACCTTTGGCCGAGAAAATCCGGTATGTCACAGTTGATTGTGCTTCGATAACAATCCGATTAGATTCTGGGTTAGAATCCCTGTCCAACACAAAGCTTTAAATCATGGTATTACGAGTAAGTTACTTGTGAAGAAGAAATATTTAACATCCCTCGTAGTTCGTTAACCGGGACAATTGATGCTGGGTAGGTATTCGCGTCCGTTAAAAATGTTTACGTTACCGTAATTTAAAGTTGATATTTGCTAACTGATACTGTCCAAAATCGAGGTATATCACTCTCTGTGTACCTAGTCGGGAATGACTGTTAGTTT
This sequence comes from Schistocerca piceifrons, assembly GCF_021461385.2. Taxonomy (NCBI): domain Eukaryota; kingdom Metazoa; phylum Arthropoda; class Insecta; order Orthoptera; family Acrididae; genus Schistocerca; species Schistocerca piceifrons. Next base: position 254,982,200 of record NC_060141.1, on the reverse strand, counting down.
CTGTCAGTCACGAAATCTTAGTTTGCGTGACCTGGGTTTGAATCCAAATGCAGAACGAGACGGTTCGTCGTGTCATTTGAAGTTCATACATATTCTCAACTAGCTGCTCGTGAATAACTAAAATTTTTAGTGTCATTTTGTGTTAAATAACAAGTACGGTATGTTACTTTGAGGAGGAAATCATGAATACGACGAACGTACTACGTGCATTACCTATCTGACGTAGTAATGAGAGTGGTAACATTTCTGGTATGTCATGTATTGCAATAAATGTGAGCTTACAAGCCTTAAGGTCAGTCTTATCCGTGATAAGGTGTTCCCTGATAGTTGTAGTATAGTGGTATTACTATACATCTTGAGTCATTGCGATACAGAGCCGAGTTTTCTAGTGGTGACCTGTTGGAGCCATTTTCACTAGTCAAACGACTGTACCAAGAAGCGATTAGAGGACCTGCTAGACAGCTGCGTTATGTGGGTTGCATGAGAATCAGGCGAAATGCAATTCCGGTCGTTCGGATTCTTTTGAGCACGACTGTACATATTGAATAGCTGAGGGGGAAGCCTACATCCATATCTTACACCCTTTTTATTTCGAGCGCTTCTTTCGTGGTCTCCCACTCTTATTATTCCGTCTTCGATCTTGTACACACTGTAGATTACCTGTCCCTCCCTATGCCTACCCCTATTTTTCTTAGATTTTCGAACAACTTGCACCATTTTACGTCATCGAAGGCTTTACCAGATCGACAAATGACATGGACCTGTCTTGATTTTTGTAAGTCTTGCTTCCGTTAAGAGCAACAATGTCAGAACTGCCTCTCTGGCGCTTTTACATTTTCCAAAGCCAAACTGATCGTCATCTAGCACTTCCCCGACATTCTTTTCCATTTTTTCTGTGTATTATCCTTGTCAGCAACTTGGATGCAAGAGCATTAAAGCTGGATGTGCGATAATTCCTACACTCGTCAGCTCTTGCAGTCTTCGGAATTGTGTAGGTGACGCTTTCCCGAAGGTCAGATGGTATGCAGCGAGACTCATACATTCTACGGACCAAAGTGAATAGTCGTTTTGTTACTACTAGCCCGAGTGACTTAAGAAATTCTGATGGGTTTGTTATCTATCCCTTCTGCCTTATTTGATCTTAAGTCCTCCAAAGCTCTCTTAAATTCTATTTCTAATACTGGCTCCCCTACCTTTTCTAAATCGATTCTTGGTTCTTCTTCTATTACACCAGAGAAATCTTCCCCCTTATAGAGGCCTTCGGTGTATTCTGTCGACCTAACCGCTCTCTCGTCTGCATTTAACAATCGAAGTACCATTGCACTCTTAATCTTACCATCCTTACTTTTAATTTTAGCGAAGGTTGTTTTTACTTTCTTTCATGCTGCCTTAGTCCTTCCAACAATCATTTCTTTTTCGATTTTTTCACATTTTTCCTGCAGCCGTTTAGTCTTAGCTCCCATGCACTTCCTATATATTTCATTCCGCAGTGACTTGTATTTCTCTATTCCTGAATTTCCCTGAACATTTGTGTACTTTCTTCTTTCATCAATCAACTGAAGTATTTCTTCTGTTACCCATGGTTTCTTTGCAATTACCTTTTATATACCTTAATTTTTCTTTCCAACGTATGTGACTGCCCTTTTTAGAGGTCCATTTCTCTTCAAGTGCATTGCCTACTGAGGTATTCCTTATTGTTGCATCTATATCCTTAGAGAACTTAAAGCGTATCTCGTCATCCCTTAGCACTTCTGTACCATAGTTCTTTGAGTACTGATTATTCCTAACTAATCTCTTAAACTTCAGCCTACTCTTCATCACTATTAATGGTGATCTGAATATATGTCTGCACTTGGTACGCGTTACAATCAGTGTCTGATTCCTGAATCGGTGTCTGACTATGATATAATATAACTGAAATCATCCCATAACACCCAGTCTTTTCCAAGTGTACGTGGTCCGGTTGTGATTCTTGAACAAAGTATTCGCTATTACTAGCTGAAATTTACTACACAACTCAATTACTTATTCTCCTCTCTCATTCCTTGTCCCAAGCCCGTATTTTTTTCCACTGCTTAACCTATAACTGCATTCTAGTCCTCCATGACTATCAGATTTTCATCTCCCTTTTATACTCATATACTTTCTCTATCTCTTCATCTCACACTCTTCGCCTTACCTTTCTATTCATAACGAATCCTTCTTCCAGTATACCGTTTACTGCTACTGTTGGTATTTCCCTATACTGATCTGACCAGAAATTCTTATCTTCTTTCCATTTCTTTTCGCTGACCCCTACTATATCCAGACTGAGCCTTTGCAATTAGCTTTTAAGATTTTCTAGCTTTCCTACCACATTCAGGCTTCTGACATTCCACACCCCGACTCGTACAACGTTTTTCTACGTTGTTTACTCAATATTTTTCTCATGGTTACCTCCACCTCGGTAGTCTCCTCCTGGAGATCCGAGTGAGGGAATATTCCGGAACCTTTTGCAAATGGAGAGATCATCATGTTACTTCTTCAATTACAGGCCACATGTCCTGTGGATGCACGTTATGTTTCTTTCATGCAGAGATTTCCATTGCCTTCTGCTTCCTCATGTCGTTGACCATTACTGATTCTTCCGCCTCTCCGCCTTTCCGCCTTTCACTCCCAGGGCAAGAGAGTGCCCTGAACCACTGTCCGCTCCTCTGCCCTCTTTGACGAAGCCGTTGGCAGATTGTGGATGATTCATGCCAGAAGTCTTCGGCCGCCAATGTTGATTATTAATCAAAATGTACGCATTGGTGGGCTTTCAACCCGGACCGATGACATTTTGATTACTAATCAAAGACGCTACTCCTAGACCACGCACGCAGTACTGCAACGTAATACGTGTACCATGTTGTTTTCTTTGCCCCTGTCCCATCCCTCAGCCAACATTCGAGGGCACAACGGGGCCCTTATTTTGTTTACCCTATATTAATGCGTTACAGGTCTTCTGTCACCATAATAAAGTTTTCAGTTAGTCTCTGTGTTTAGCAGTCACTTTCAAATGCTTGGTTCTGTGTGGGAACCTTCTTCATATTTTTATTATTACTACGCCAAGTTGATAAATCTCGATTTCGTATATTTCCTATTGCTGTGGTAGTAGTTTTCACGGTTTGGTCAGTGTCCACTACCATTATAATAACACTATTTATGATTACAGTTTTCATTTTGTCTCTTTCTATGTGAGTGTGATGGAGAACGATCATTCACATGGGTGGTGGGGGCGGCAAGCCTGTGTGACTTTACTCCCGCTTGTCTCACAGTGGTTATACCACTGTCTACGTGGCCGAGTGGAATTTTCTGTGGTGTTAAATTTATTATTATTCAGTTTATCATCCTCTTAATGAGGTTTAGTCCAGCACAGACCTAAATTTTACAGATCGATTTCGGATACATGGACCAATTTTTCTTTGAAATTCAGTGGCATTTTAGTCTTTAATATCGTAATAACATCCTAGTTAGATATGGGCTCATTTCAGTATCCTTTCTCAGATTACTGGCGTATGTTATCCCGTCTAAAGTGTTCTGGATTAAAGACCTCTTTTTGAAGTCTTTCCTGGACACTCAGAGACCAATACTTAGCCAGAAATGCTCACTCAATTTGATCATAATCTTGACAGTTCTCTGCTGTCTCTGTGGCCCAAAGGACAGCCTCACCCTGTATGAAACCTGATATGAAGTGAATTCTTTGTTAGCCTTAAAACGCTTTATGAAAACAATGGAATGAAAGCCTTTTAGCCTTTTTAATGTACCGTAATTAATTGAAATTGCCTATTTTTCAATAGATGTTCGTCCAACAACTTGTTTTTGCAGCTGGTAAACGGTGAAACAGTCACAGTGACAGCTCAGTATACGAGGGGGATTTGGAAAATAAGTTTCCCCTGTCGACTGTGGTCAGAATTGTGTGTGGAAGGAAAAAAAGAGGATGAGACATTAAAGATAAGACATATCTTTATTTTTCTACATAATTTCCAAGTACATTGAGACATTTGGCATAACGCTTTGTAGGCTTCAAAAAGCCTTCCAGGAAAAAATCAGGGCATTTCATACGGAAGAAGCGTTGAACGGATTGTTTAATGTCAGCATTGCTGCCAAAGTGCCTTTCTCCGAGAGTCTTCTTCAAAGCAGGAAACATATGGAAGTCACTTGGTGCGAGATCCGGACTGTAAAGCGGATGGTGTAGCCGCTCCGAACCAAGAGTTGCAATATGGTTTTGCGTTGCCTTCGCCGTGTATGGTCTCGCATTGTCATCCAACAGCAGAACGTCAGATCTGAGAAGGCCAGGCCGCTTTTTCCGAATCACCTCTTTCAATTTCGACAGAGTGGCACAGTGCCGCGCAGCATTGATGGTTGCATCCGCCAGAAAGACCAGCAGCAAAACTCCTTTGGCGTCCCTGAAAACGGTGAGTAGCACTTTACCTGCTGGTGGAGTGCTTTTGAACTTATTTCGGACAGGTGATGGCGGATGTTTCTACACCATGGATGTGGCCTTCGATTTGGGCGTGTAGCGGTGGACCCAGATTTCAACCCCCATCACAATCCGAAACAGAAGGTCATTGCCAGACTCATGGTAACGCACGAGCTGTTCCAGGCTGAACGCCATGCATTGTGCCATCTGTGTCGGGGTCAGATTGTGGGGCACCTATCCCGCTGACACCTTCCTGTATTGAAAAATGTCGTGGATGATCTTGTGAGCTCGCTCATGTCCGACTCCAAATTGTGCCGCTACTCCATCGATGGTATTTCCTGCATTTGCTGACGTCCATCACTGAATTGCTTGCACCATCTCCGCACCATTTGCCTCGACATCACACCTGACGCATACACCTCAACAAGGCGGTTATGAATATCTGTGCCTGATACTCCAAGTGCCCATTCATAGCGGAAAACAGCTCTCACTTTCGCCTGTGACCACGACTCCAAACCGCACCTTCTCTCCATAGCTCCGAGAAAAGACTGAGCGGCTGGCCTCCGCTTTGCGCAGGCACTACGACAGCGCCTTCTGCCTGATCGCTGTCGACCTCTACCTAATGGTGTATCGGTGTCTTGCACGTGCGCGTTCTCCTGACGCATCGACTTTCGCCAGTATCACACAACTGTGCCCACAGTCGACGGGGGAAACTTATATCCGAACTCCCCCTCGTATAAAATGTCACAATGAATAAGATAAGGAAAACAGAAAACGTGACGAACTGTGAAAGAAATCAGTCACTGTAAAAACATAACACATCAGGAAAACCACACCATGCGGTAAGAAGACATAAAACAAAAGCTCTCTGATGATGCTGCAATTGCTGTGAAACATGTTAGGGATAAAAAACAAAATGTTGTTTTGCTAAAGGCGGACCCTATCCAAAACATATGTATTTGTAATTAGATTTATAAATAAGAAAAATTCCCTGCATTTGGCAAGATTCGAAACTACGACCTCCTGCGCAGTAAGGTTTTATACTAACCACTGTTCTGTGCCACAACGCTTTAGTACGTCGTTATTTTTATACCTGTGATCAGTCACATCGATGAACTGCAGTCTTCAAAAATTCGTTTTCAGGCAATGTCTTGTGCAAATATTATCCAATGTAATCCGATCTCTGTGATTCTATTTACTGTATGTGACGCTGAATCGCATCTTGTTTCCTGATCTTAGTACTCTGATTGAAGTAGTTGTGTTTTGGTTCAGTCAATTCTGCCGAACTGACCAAATACCTTACTTATCCAGTTTACTCTTTTTGTAACTATCCATACTTGGGATTTTCAGTGAGTCGCCTCTTGCAACCGATTTCTTAAATGGAGGCCGGACCGCACGGTACAAAGAGCTTAGTCATTCAGGATAAGAAATGCGACAGCCCCGCCGCCCAGAACCCCAGGCACCTGCGACGTCAGCAGAGCTCCCTCTCACTCCATTTAACTGCAAAACTGCTCCTCCTCTGCTGACCTCACTGCTCGCGCTTGCTCTTGCAGACTAAGAGACTACTTAACAGTTCGCGTGGGCTGTAGGGAAACAGTTCTACATCCGTCGCGTATGGAATAAGTGACGTAGACTCAGCAGCAATTCAGCCAACCAGAAATGCGATAGAGCACTTTTGAAAGACAGAATCTCTTACCACGATCGACAAAGGTGTCAAATCTTTCCCCACTCTCTCCATGTATGGAATTATAGGTTAAATTAGAAAGCTTTTGGAGGAGCTCTGCTGTAGGCCACAAGCAAAGTATACATCTGTTGATACTCATGCCAGCCGAAACGTGCTTAGTTATGCGATTGAAGACACGTGTTATATTCAGCGATTATGCCGTCAATGTTTATTGTAATAAAATTCGACCTCTAAACTACTCTAAAAGCCTTTTTTGTATGTTAATATCACTACTTGAAATATTAGCCATCAGATTATTATCGAAAACGTGGCGGAAGAAAGTGAAAACAACGAAACGGAAACTGAAAGGCTAAAATTCGTTTTTGATGCTTCTATTTATGACTTGCTTAAAGCAACAAGTGCAACAACTGATTGGTCGTCATTCTCTATCAAGAATACACTAATTCCTGAACACGACGACGTTGTTCAGAACTAAAGTCTGAAATATCTACCGTGGAAAACATCTCTACATCGACGAACTCTTGCAAATATTTACAAGTCGTTAACACTACACTGCTGTTCTGAGCTGAAGTCCACCAAATCGAGAGTGGAGTTCTCCCAACCCATGCACAAAGTTTACAAATGCAAGTGCGAGTTAGTCGCATGCAATTCTCAAACAATCTTTGCCACAGCTGACGCGCAACACGTCAGCACAGGTTTTCACTCGACGGACATCTACAACTAACTGCTCCAGACCAATAAGGACAGCGCACATAAGTAGTCTGCCGTCCGTCGTAGCAAAACACAAAAGTATGCCACTAGTCTATATATTATTGCCAAAGCTATACATATTTTAAACATTTTACGTAACTTACGATTGCGCACCATTACCTGTAGAGATTTACGATGTGGACTGCCTTTTAGGGTAAGTCTCAAATATTAGCTCTCGGTGGTCATGCACAGACTTTTCAATGGACAAGAACTGTATTTCACTCATCACCAACCACAAGTGTTGTGCATCGTATAGAAACAGATTTTCACCATATTTTACGTGCTGACAATGGTCTTAAGGTCGCAGGAAGTTTTTGAGTTATTTGCATCTAATTATCATAAATTGATCGAATTACTATTCCTCATCATCACCTAATTAACGTAAGAGAAATCATAAATCAAGAGAGAGCTAATTTTTATTATTATTTTGTTATATAGGGTGTAAATTTTAAGTTGACGAACCAGAATAACTCGAAAAATAAGCATTACACGAAAAATTTGTGGAATCCAAAGTAGATTATTTTCGAGGGGGACATCTGCTGGGGCTAAAATTAGCCCTCCACCCCAGCCCCCTAGGGGTGGGGCGGGAGGCAACCTTAAAATTTCAAATGGGAACCCCATGTTTTTGTAGCAGAATCAGTTTCTATATAATAAGAACTACGTACATTTTGCCTTAAACATTTGTTTTGAGTTTTTCGTAGATGATGCTGTAATTCAAAAAAATCCATGATCTCATTTTTGCGTGGAAAATGGTTACGGATAAATGAAAAACACTTATTTACTTCGTAAATTTTGATTCGCTAAAGCTAAAACTCTCCGTCTCTGCCCATAGGGTGGGGTTTGAGAGAGAGTTTAATATATTTCATGTGGGATCTACAATTTAAAAACCTCTCTCGCACCGGCCTGATTTAGCTTCACTGAGCAGGATAGTAAAAACATTCGTATATTAAGGGAATTTTCATTGACAAAGCAGGCTTATCACATTCACACAGTTCAGTACTGTTCTATCCTGATAAAATTGAGCTTAACTTAAATTCCATAAGGCAGTGAAGCAATTTCGAAGTCTCAGTGCGACGAAAATTGTCAGTCGATCTCCTGGAAACATTTGTAATAATTATTAACTTTCGGTGATCACATGGGGAAGACCGGAGATCTGCTGGTAAGACCGTGTTAGCCTATTTATTTGAAGTAACTGGATATCTTGAGCATACAAAACGGCAGGTTCATCCGGTGTAAATCAGACGTTCCCCACTGATCCCGTGCAACACAGCGTAGTAAGCAGACACTGTCAATAAAAATCAGTTAAATAATACGCGAACACACTTACTTTAGTTTAGTTCATGTATTAAATTCCTTCTCATACACAATCTCATCAAGATGACGACTAGCTCAACAATACATACATATACATCCTTCTTTCGCGACTAATCGGCAAGAAGTCCTTCATTCTTTTCCCAAGAGAAAACATAGATAGCAGAGAAGCTATTCCACGGAGTAAATGGACGCTCCAAAGAATAATTGGGCTTGAAACTACTTTGCATTGATAATCGGTAAGATAAGAAGAGATATTTCGAGATATGTACTGAGTTATATAATTTATAAAATTTCTTAAAATATCGCGGAGAGACTGCTGCAAGAGACATTACATCTCCCCTCGCAGCGAGCAAAGTTGATATGTATTCACTTTGCGAGCTAACTATTGGCTTAGCTAACTCGTTAGAATTTTTGAAACATACGTTCCTATAAATTTTAAGAAGTTAGTAAGATTTTTTTTTATTTTTTTTTTTACAAGAATTGAAAGAGATTTGGTATCTCCGTTACCTAGATACCTAGTTGTTGCTTTCACGTGTACTGGGGCATACCCGCATCCCACGTACACAACCAGGGAAGATGGACTTATATAGTTGTTAATCAGGTCTACCTATTCAGGAACTGACCTTCACAGGGAAACCCCGGAAAACCTGGCGGCTTAGACCCCAACTAGGTATCACAGATGATAGGAAAGACAGAATAATTTAGAAATTTGAGAGTTATCTAGAATTCATAGGAAAGATAAAATCCATCTCACAGCAAAAAAAAAAGAAAACTCTACACATGCTAATTTTTTACAATCTTCTGAAAAATTTTCTTCATCGATGTCTTGCTGAACTGCGGTGAAAGTGATCGAACAGGAACATGGGACACGGCACGGAGGACAGGCGTCGCATTGGCGTACCGCACAGGAGACGTAACGGATTTGAGAGACCAGAAGGAACCTCAGGAACAGGTACTCAGGATTGTGGCATGAAACAATCGAAATTCGTCTAAGGAATGGTCAACTATTAAAGATTCCTGGAAGAGAATGGTTAGTTGAATTTCTCCAGATTCATTTTGAACTCAAATACGGACCTGATCCATCCAATCTTCCATCTGAGGAATGGGAAAATCCATTCGTCTTATACTTTCCACACCTAGGTGTCGATACTGTAGTTGCACAATATCACAACTCCAGATCGGAAAACAATTTTGAAAACATTGATAATTTCATCCATCTTCTTGAGTAAGCCGAAAGGTTCTAATCCTGGTTTTAATTATTTATTTATTTATTTATGTTTCGTTGGCTTTTCCAGGTGGAAGTAGATCTGAATCTTTCCTAATTTGGTTTCAAGTACGAATGTGGATAGCATGTCAGAATGTTAAACACTTTATTATTTGAGACAATTTCCAAAAAACATTATATCTTACTCATACATGATTAAAATGAAATTTTTCTGAAAGAGAACGTTTAATTAAGTCTTGCTGCATGACCTCTCCAGCTGAAATTAATTTTTCTCTTTTATACTCCAAATGCCGCATTTTCTCATGAACATATATGAATGCAATATAACAATAAACAAATCCAACTGGAAAATGACACGTTATTATAAATTCGATGAAGAACTTTCTTATTAACTCTAATTTTATAAACGCACACTAAGCTGGTTAATTAAATTCTCTTGAATAGAATTTAGCTCGCGCCAAAAAAAAAAAAAAAAAAAAAAAAACCAGCGAGTCTTTATATCTGTGGACAGTAGCAATCGATTCTAATTTCCTAACGCGGTTCATTTGTTCCCCTGGGAACTGGCAGTTTACAAACACTAACATCACACGCAAGCGTCGTATTCGACCATATAGTTTCAGTAAACTTATTCTCACTGGAGATTAACACTCCCTGAGTGTATATTATTTCACACGCACAAGCTTCTTTGGTGATCATCCTGTAGACAGATAATCCGTAAGTCTTCACAGCAGCAATAGCTACAGTTCAACTTGCTTTTCTAAATATTCCTATACTATCACAGAAGCAATCGCTTACTGTTCAATAAACTATCACAGATGCTTGGCATGCTGTCATTTAACCTATCGCAGTAGCTGAGGCATACTGTCCTTCGCACTTCATTTTTATTTATTTATTTATTTTTTAACACCCAAATACTTCATACAGACTTTTCATTTAATTTGAAACACTTTCCTTAAAAGTACCTCTTTATGTCTACATCCGGATATGCTAATAAATACGCACCAGCATTCGGTATATCAACTATTATATATGGACCTGTATAAATTAGATTCCATTTTCTGATGGTCTTCTTCAACCTTGATGACTTGATGTGACTTCTTGAAAGAATTTTTCTGTCCGATATTGAAAGTCTGAATCCGTTTGATGTTTCTGTCATGGATTTCCTTTCGCTGTCTTGCTTTCTCCGTAATATTAATGAGAGCATTGCGAATTTTTTCTTCCCATGACATTTTGGTGTCCTCGAGTTTAGGCAAGTTATCTACCCAAAAGTTTCTTTCGTTATCTCTGAACATCAGTTCATTCGGGGTAAAGTTTGTAGAACTATGAGGTAAATTATTATAAATCTGCTCAAACTCGGTCAAATAGTTTATCCAGGTAGTTTGTTTATCATGGCAGTACATTCTCATGAATCTGTATAGTCCTCGAAAAACCCGTTCAATTAAATTCCCTTGTGGATGGTAGCAAGATGTAAATATCTGTTTTATTCCTAGTTGTGATACTAATTTTCTCCATAAATATCCAGTAAATATCTTCGCATTTTCGGAGATTATAGATTTTGGAATCCCTGCAGTTGCTGATTTTATAGGATATAGTTTAACATATTTTGTAAACACATCACAGAATCCAATAATGTACTTAACACCACCTCTGGCTCTGGGAAGTGGTCCACAAATATCACATGATATAAGTGATCTTGGTGCTTCAGGTATTATTGAGTGAAGCGTCATTTTAATTCCCTTGTTGTCCGGCTTAGCCTTTTGACAGAGAATACATTTCTGTATGACTTTGTGCACTTTTCGCCTTATATTTGGGAAGTAACAATAATATCTAATCTTATTAGCATACTTTACAACACCAACATGACCCCAGGTCAAATGTGTAAACCAAATTAATCGTTCTTCATATTCTTCGGGTATGCAGACACACCACTTTGGATTCTCAGCCTTCCCAGATTTAAAAAAAATAAAATATTATTCACAAGCCGGTAGTATTCCAAATTGACCATAGGATTTTGTTGATTGAATTGTCGTATTATAGCATTCCATCGTCGATCCTTCTTCTGAAGCTGAGCCATTGTCTTACATAAATGAATATAACATAGCTTGTAATTATTTTCTTCAAGAAGAAGCACTGGAAATTCTGCCATATTATTTACATCCAGTTCAGGCGTTATTCCTTCTGGAGATCTTGACAACGCGTCAGCTATAATATTTTCATTTCCGGCTACATGAATAATTTGAAACTGATATTCTTGCAGCGCCAGCGTCCACCTTGACAAGCGAGGATGCAGCAACTTACAAGTTTGTAAAAAGGCTAGTGATTGGTGGTCACAATAAACGGCTATCCTTGAGCCATATACATAATAATTAAACCTTTTCAAAGACCAAATAACTGCTAAAGCTTTCAATTCCGTAGTGGTATATGCTCTTTCACAGGTGGATAAAACTCTGCTAGCAAATGCAATTGGACAAAAGGTTTTTACACCATCGATGTACCTAATTTGAAATAAACAAGATCCTAATCCGACATCTGATGAATCAGTGGCTAAACAGAATCCGACATACATATCAGGGTGGTATAATAACGGAGCATTTATCAGTTGATCCTTAATTTCACTAAAAGCCTTTTCACAATCATTTGACCATTGCCATGGTACATCTTTCCTCAGGAGCCGGTTTAGTGCTTCGGAGTTCATTGCTTGAGTTTTAATAAATCGACGAAAAAATGAAGCTAAGCCTATAAAGCCTTTCAGTTGTCTTCTGTTTCTTGGAGTTGGAAAATTTTTTATCGCACTAATCTTCGCTTCTGTTGGAAGAATGCCTTTTGCATTAATCATATGTCCTAAGAATTTAATTCTCTGTAGAGAAAATTGGGATTTTTTTAGATTTGCAATTATACCAGTTTGTTCGAACACAGCAAAAATCCTCCTAATAAGTTGTACATGTTCCTCCCAAGTTTTAGAGGCAAGTAATAGATCGTCCACAAAAATCGTTATTCGACTACGTAGTTCTGGTCCTAGGGCATAATCCAACGCAGAAATAAAAACTCCAGAGCTGATATTGAGACCAAACGGAACGACCTTGAACTGATAGTTTCTCCCTCCATATATTAAAGCAGTATATTTTCTTCAGTCCTTGTCTAACTGGACTTGCCAGAACGAACTTCTCAAATCAATACTGGTTAAATAGGATACATCTTGAAATTTCTGTATTAACTCATCGATGTTCTCCAGATGTGTGCGCACAGGTACTATAATTTTGTTAATTTCCCTTGCATCTAATACCAATCGAACGTATCCTCCTGGCTTAGGTACAACAAGCAACGGAGAACAATATGAGCTGTTCGACGGTTCAATAAGATTCCAGTTTAACATTTTTTGTATCTCTTCCGGATCTGGTTGTTTTAATCGCCAGGGAATGGGATAGTGTGTGCGGCAAATTGTCTTATGGGGCTTAATCTGTAATGTACAGACATATCCTCTAATAATTCCGGGCTTTTCATCGAAAACTGAGTCATATTCTGTTAATATATTGAATAATTGTTCCCTCTGACTATCCGTTAGGCAACCTGACTCAGCAATCTTCTGTTCGACTTTTTTTCTGAAATCCTCGTCTTGAATTGACTTGATCGGTAGTCGGCACATATTATTATTTTCAGCACAAATCAACTGCACAGCAGCACCACGGAAATATCGCTCATACACTGCCTCCTTTTTCAGTAAGATCAGTGCAACCATTTGGTCTTCGATTTTAAATTGCACCTTTCCTTCTACCAAGTCCAACTGGCAATTGCAGGCTTGCAAAGTTTCAATGCCAAGAATACAATCTACTAACAACTTTTCCACTACAAGGAATGTGCATTGTTTAGCTACATTTCCCAATTCTATCTCTATAAGCGTTTGTATCTTGACGTTCCGGGATTTTACTCCCACTGCACCTATAACTCGGCAATTTTGTACTGGTAGGACAGGGATTTTCTTAATTTTACTAATTCTGCGAAACAAATTTCCGGATACTACGTCTGTAGATGAAGCTGTGTCCAATACAACATTGGTTAAAATTCCTTCCACTTCTGTGATGATCTCAGACACAGGAACCCTTTTATCTTCGACTACACAGGCCTCTAAGTCTCTCGTCAATTCATCTGTCATTAATTCGCCTTCATTATATCTCAACATTGCCACGGAATTAATTTCGTTTAAAACAGGTTTGCCCCTTTTGTATTCCCCGGCCGATCTTACGGAGCATAAAGCGGCCCTCTTCAGTTTAAATGTCGATTATTATTTCCTCTTCAATCACCTACTACTTCTGTTATGACTGGTTGTTGTTGATGACTGGTTGTGTTATTTGCTTCAAATCGAGGGTCAGAATTTCTGTAATTTCTGTACGCATTATTATTATTTGAAGACTGCCGGTTCTGATAATCTCTTGCATTACCAAACATTGGGTTGTATCTGCGACCTGTTCGATTGTCTCTGAATCTGCCCCTCGCAGCACAGTTACTGAAATTTCCATTTCAGTTGAATCTCTGACTATTCCCAGTATAATAATTATTAAATCCGTTTCCATTCCGGTTTGCGTTTGGCGCCTCAATCGCTCTCCTCTGCATAACCTGTTGTCTTGGCCGATGTTCATCTTCCTCGATCATATCTATAGTGTCAAGCGTAGTCATGAAAGAGTCAAGGTCATGCTCATTAATATACAGCATTATATTTCTGATGCTGGCCGGAAGTCGAGATTTTAATATGCCAATCACGTCTTGAAGAGGCATAGGCTTATCCCAATACCGCGATTTGTTTATACACTCCTGGAAATGGAAAAAAGAACACATTGACACCGGTGTGCCAGACCCACCATACTTCCTCCGGACACTGCGAGAGGGCTGTACAAGCAATGATCACACGCACGGCACAGCGGACACACCAGGAACCGCGGTGTTGGCCGTCGAAGGCGCCAGCTGCGCAGCATTTGTGCACCGCCGCCGTCAGTGTCAGCCAGTTTGCCGTGGCATACGGAGCTCCATTGCAGTCTTTAACACTGGTAGCATGCCGCGACAGCGTGGACGTGAACCGTATGTGCAGTTGACGGACTTTGAGCGAGGGCATATAGTGGGCACGCGGGAGGCCGGGTGGACGTACCACCGAATTGCTCAACACGTGGGGCGTGAGGTCTCCACAGTACATCGATGTTGTCGCCAGTGGTCGGCGGAAGGTGCACGTGCCCGTCGACCTGGGACCGGACCGCAGCGACGCACGGATGCACGCCAAGACCGTAGGATCCTACGCAGTGCCATAGGGGACCGCACCGCCACTTCCCAGCAAACTAGGGACACTGTTGCTCCTGGGCTATCGGCGAGGACCATTCGCAACCGTCTCCATGAAGCTGGGCTACGGTCCCGCACACCGTTAGGCCGTCTTCCGCTCACGCCCCAACATCGTGCAGCCCGCCTCCAGTGGTGTCGCGACAGGCGTGAATGGAGGGACGAATGGAGACGTGTCGTCTTCAGCGATGAGAGCCGCTTCTGCCTTGGTGCCAATGATGGTCGTATGCGTGTTTGGCGCCGTGCAGGTGAGCGCCACAATCAGGACTGCATACGACCGAGGCACTCAGGGCCAACACTCGGCATCATGGTGTGGGGAGCGATCTGCTACACTGGCCGTACACCACTGGTGATCGTCGAGGGGACACTGAATAGTGCACGGTACATCCAAACCGTCATCGAACCCATCGTTCTACCATTCCTAGACCGGCAAGGGAACTTGCTGTTCCAACAGGACAATGCGCGTCCGCATGTATCCCGTGCCACCCAACGTGCTCTAGAAGGTGTAAGTCAACTACCCTGGCCAGCAAGATCTCCGGATCTGTCCCCAATTGAGCATGTTTGGGACTGGATGAAGTGTCATCTCACGCGGTCTGCACGTCCAGCACGAACGCTGGTCCAACTGAGGCGCCAGGTGGAAATGGCATGGCAAGCCGTTCCACAGGACTACATCCAGCATCTCTACGATCGTCTCCATGGGAGAATAGCAGCCTGCATTGCTGCGAAAGGTGGATATACACTGTACTAGTGCCGACATTGTGCATGCTCTGTTGCCTGTGTCTATGTGCCTGTGGTTCTGTCAGTGTGATCATGTGATGTATCTGACCCCAGGAATGTGTCAATAAAGTTTCCCCTTCCTGGGACAATGAATTCACGGTGTTCTTATTTCAATTTCCAGGAGTGTATATTTATCAAAGTATTTCTTTAAAGACCATCGTGAAAAGGAAAAAGGTTCTGGGTATAATACCTCCTGCCTTAAACGTTCTTGTACTCCTTCAGACCAGTATTTGGATAAAAATGCTCGTTCAAAAACTTTCCTATGTGTCCCAAGTTGATATCATATCAGATGCCCATATAGCTCCTGACCCCTGAATATAACCGGTCACGAAACTAACCTTTTGCCACTCACTCCAATTTTTTGGCAATACTCCCCTAAAACTTCTTATAAACACTACGGGATGAACATTTTCCTTGTCTGCGTTGTAGATCTGGAATTGACTTTGCTTCAACATTTTCTCCTCAGTATTGCTTTTACAGTTACAGTCATTATGACTACCCTCATAGTGTTGTGATTGATGTTGATTGCAGAAACGAGCGTGTGCATTAATGTCCCTGTCTGTACTTGGTCGGGTAAATAATGTAGCTTTATTGATAGATCTTGTTATGGGTTCATTTCCTTGCGTGGAACACAAATCTTCTCGAGATAGATTTATAAATCTCTCAATGTTTTCTTCCCATTGTTTAAGTTCTTCGCCTAGTTGTTCTTTGGCTTCTCGAAAACCTTTATTAAATAAATTTTGTTCAGAACGTTCAATATTGTCTGAAGAAATGCTTTGCCTTTCTAAACTTAACTGCGAGAATTTCCCCGCGAGAATGTTTACGTTATGATCACCTTCGTCTTGTCTCTCCTTTATGTTCTTTATGGATTTATCAAAATTTTGAATGTCCTTCGTGATCTTGTCTTGTGATTGTCTCAAATCCTGCATATCTGCTGACATATCATTTACTTGTTGCTTTAATTCATCTTGAACTTCAACTAATACCGGAATTACCGCGATAGAACATTGCATCTGTTCTTGTGCTTGAACTATCTGTGGGATTGACTCGACCTGCTCTTTAATAATATCAAGCTTAGTAGCAACATACTCAGTTAGCTCTAGGCGTAACGTCTTCGCATTTTCGTTACACTGCTGAGTGACTTGCTCAATTTGAGCAGCTAATTTTAATTCTGTCTTTTCATTCTGAATTTTCAATTCTTCCGCCGTTTTACTTAATTTATCATCAACTTTCTGAAAGCTCTCTACTAATTTATTATTTAATTCCGCTTGATTAACTTCTAATTGCTCCTCGACTTTCACTTGATTGGCTGCTAATTGTTCATTCATTTCCCTTTTAATCGCTATTTGCGCTTTAGTTATTTCCCTTTTAGTCTCTATTTGCGCTTTAGTTAATTCCCTTTTAGTGTCTATTTGCGCTTTAGTTAATTCCCTTTTAGTCTCTATTTGCGCTTTAGTTAAGTCTGTTACATTTTTGGCTAACAGTGTTAACTGCTGCATGATTACAGTCAATGGGTTTATTTCGTCCTGCTCAGATGACATCGAAACACTTAAGCTTTGTTGTGGGGCCTGACTAATGCTGCCGCTAGGCACTTCAGTTAAGCTAGCGTCTAATGTTTCACTAACCTCAGAAACAGCTGAGGACTGTTTTGATTGGCTCTGCTGTTGCATTGCCATTTTATAAGCCGCCCTAGTAAGAACCATTAATACACAGAACAACAAATATATAAAGTCACTCGCATCTGAGTTAATAATGTCACTGACCTAAACTTTGCATAATACTCACTTATAATAAACACTTTCTATCTAAAGTTCAACCCAATCAATCTGATTCAAACCGATAGACATTTAAATAGTTATTATAAATTTCTATCTACAAAAATTTAGTTGTATATTGTCTGGCCTGAACGACGTTCTCGTAGGTTGTGGCGAAATTGTGACTTCTGGAACAGTCCTCGTCTTCTCTTCTCTCGTGCACATGCAACATAAAATTCACACAATGTTTAAGTAATGCTCAAAAATGAGTCCTGTCACAGTGAAGCCAAATGTCATATATTTTGTGTGGGATCTACAATTTAAAAACCTCTCTCACACCGGCCTGATTTAGCTTCACTGAGCAGGATAGTAAAAATATTCGTATATTAAGGGAATTTTCATTGACAAAGCAGGCTTATCACATTCACACAGTTCAATACTGTTCTATCCTGATAAAATTGAGCTTAACTTAAATTCCATAAGGCAGTGAAGCAATTTCGAAGTCTCGGTGCGACGAAAATTGTCAGTAGATCTCCTGGAAACATTTGTAATAATTATTAACTTTCGGTGATCACATGGGGAAGACCGGAGATCTGCTGGTAAGACCGTGTTAGCCTATTTATTTGAAGTAACCGGATATCTTGAGCATACAAAACGGCAGGTTCGTCCGGTGTAAATCAGACGTTCCCCACTGATCCCGTGCAACACAGCGTAGTAAGCAGACACTGTCAATAATAATCAGTTAAATAATACGCGAACACACTTACTTTAGTTTAGTTCGTGTATTAAATTCCTTCTCATACACAATCTCATCAAGATGGCGACTAGCTCAACAATACATACATATTCATCCTTCTTTCACGACTAATCGGCAAGAAGTCCTTCATTCTTTTCCCAAGAGACAACATAGATAGCAGAGAAGCTATTCCACGGAGTAAATGGATGCGCCAAGGAATAATTGGGCTTGAAACTACTTTGCATTGATAATCGGTAAGATAAGAAGAGATATTTCGAGAGATATACTGAGTTATATAATTTATAAAATTTCTTAAAATGTCGCGGAGAGACCACTGCAAGAGACATTACATGAGGAATTAGAGTTTTACGAATGTTGACCCAAATATTAACTTTTTCGGCAGATTCGGATAGGTTTGGTTTGTTTCGTGGTCATGAAGCCACACAACTTTTAATTATCAAACAAATCACCTTACTAGCTAACTAACTAACCAAATATCCTACTTACTAACGAGTGAACTCATTAACTCACGGAGTAAACAAATTAAAAGCAAACTGAGGAAAAGACTAACCCACTCGCTAGCTAAAGATGAATGTACTCCAGATTAAGATTTGGTGATCCTGAAAAGGAACGATTGGTGTCCTTTTATCGTTGATTATTTGCAAATATTTGGAAGTAAATATATTTCGGGGTGTTTGTTTCCGGTGAATCCCCCCGCCTCTCACTTTTGACCTTCTTGTTGTCCATAAATCCCTTGCATCTCACCGTTTAATGAAATCATATGTTCAAAGTGATGACCTCCAACTTCGATGCATTTATTGACTCGTGCTGTAAATCCCTGCACACATCCTGATAACATATCTGCTGTAATTGCAGTGCAAGCATCTCTTATTCTTTGCATCATGTTGTCGCGAGTGGTAGGCCTTTCCTAATATACGATATATTTTAGAAAATCCCATAAGAAAAAATCAGGCGTTCTGGCTGGCCCATTCACAGGTCCAGCGACCATCGTAAAGACGATCTAGTACATCGTGCACTACTAATAAATAATGCACTGGACAACCATCATGTTGAAACCACATGTTTTGTGGAAGTTCGATGCTCTGGTCTTCAAATAGATCTGGCAGTTCGTTTTCAAGTAGGTTTCGATATTTGTTGCCATTCAAATTACAGTCGATAACATATGGACCAATCAGTCTATCGCCTATTACACCACACCAACCATTAATCCTCGAATCCTCGAATCCAATGTGGGTTCTGTTCACTCCAGTAATGCATGTTGTAAGTAGGCTGTTTAGGTTTTCTTATTGGTAACGCCACGTAGTGTTCTGTATGAAAAATCACTGGCTGTGCTGTGTGCAGTCTGTGGCTAGTTTGCATTCTTGTCTGCCATTGTAGTGTTGGGCAGCTGGATGTGAACAGCGCGTAGCGTTGCGCAGTTGGAGTTGAGCCGCCAGCAGTGGTGGATGTGGGGAGAGAGATGGCGGAGCTTTGAAATTTGAAAGACTGGATGTCATGAACTGCTATATACATTATGACTTTTGAACACTATTGGGGTAAATACATTGTTTGTTCTCTATCAAAATCTTTCATTTGCTAACTGCGCCTATTAGCAGTTAGTGCCTTCAGTAGTTTGAATATTTTATTTAGCTGGCAGTAGTGGCGCTCGCTGTATTGCAGTAGTTCGAGTAACAAAGATTTTTGTGAGGTAAGTGATTTGTGAAAGGTATAGGTTAATGTTAGTCACGGCCATTCTTTTGTAGGGATTATTGAAAGTCAGATTGCGTTCCGCTAAAAATATTGTGCGTCAGTTTAAGGACAGTCATGTATAATTGTTCTAAGGGGACGTTTCATATGTCGACCCTTAGCCGAGGATAACTCACTGGAATCTTCTGACTTTTTCTTGTAGTTTGTGTAATTGGTGTAGATTTTGTTTATTGCTAGCGCGTAATTGTAGAGAGAATCTCCTTTGTAGTTGCAGTCTTTCATTGTTATACAGTAAAACAGGTGTGGCACGCATGTAAATTTGCACCAAGTATTTCGCAGCTGCGCTTGCAATTAACTAGATGCTATTATCAGTGCTATGTTAATGCGTTCTCTTAATTTTGCTCTTCAAATTGTGTTTTTCTGTGTTGTCGTGTGAAATATTGTGACAATAATTGCGTGTGAAAAACGTAATACTAGGCTCCAAAGTAAACTGAGAAATGACAGTGAAGCGAAAGCAGTGTGTTAGCGCCACCATGTAATGAATTAACTAATGTTCTAAGTAGTAATTTGGTAATTGTCCATAGGGAAATGGAGCGGGCTGCAAATAATGGTGTAGGCAGTGAAACAATTAGTGGACAGGGAAGCATTATCGATCGATCGGTCGGCAACAGCTCGCCTCAGGATTCCGAAATGACAGGACACAATCTTGCAAATACTGTAGATTCAGGTTTTGCGTCCTCATCGTTTTCTCAAAAAAATCAAGACACATTTTCTGCTTTTCAAAATGCGAATATTGCCAGTTCAAATGCACTGCCGAATAGCACTGAGGAACATGTTTCACACACCAGTGCACTGCTATTACAGTTAATGCAACAAATGGGACAGAGGCTACAAAAGTTAGACACAATGGAACAACACCAGAGACAAACACAGCAACAGTTAGACACAATGGAACAAAATATTCAAACGTTAGACACAATGGAACAGCACCAGAGACAAACACAGTAACAGTTAGACACAATGGAACAAAATCTTCGGAAGTTAGACACCACACTTGAACAAACATGTGAAGATGTAACTACTGAGTTACATAACATTGAATCGAAATGTCAAAAAGTCTGTAATGACGTAAAAACACAAATTTGTGAACATTTTCCAACCTATTTTTTCGCGTCATCAAAATTCATTACAGAATCACGAAGCAGCCATAAAAGAACTGCAAACTATTGTTCATGAAAATCACTACACCTTGCAAGCCAAAATTGACTCAGTTGCATCTACCGATTCGGTTGCGCAACTTGCAAAAACTCAGGAAAACTTAAAGGACACAGTTGATACGATTTCAACACAAATGGACACTCTGAATCTTGGTTCAGAAAAACACACAGAGGTAATAATTATCCTATCGGATAAAGTAGCAGGATTTTCAGATCAGTTCACTAACTTATCTACAAAGGCAAATGATGATCTGAATGACCGAAGACCTGTAGCCTTCATGGACACTGATGAGTATGAACAAATTAGAAAATTCAAACAAAATCAAAATCAAATCAATACACAGTACAAAAGAAAAGTCCGGGAAGTACAAGATCAGTTGGCACAAGTAATACAAGAATTACATTTTTCAGAGGACACTCGCGCTGCAGTACGGGAAGAGGGACATAGAAATACAGTACAACCACAAAATAATAACACAGGACATTTTGGAAATTATGGAAAAAATTGCCAAGGCGCATTGAATTTTGAGATGGAACCGCCGAAACGAAGTAACAATGAGCGATGTGCGACTCGCCGACACGAAGATTTTGACTATAAGCTGTTCATTACTACAAGTAAATTCAAAACATTTAAGAATTCTGACAATGACATTCATCCACAAGCAGGGCTTCATCAATTCTCTCATTGTTTTACTCCCAACTGATCATTGGAACATAGGTTAGAATTTATGTGTGGCTACTTGGAGAATGAACCAGCTGTAAGATTGCAATCGATCATTCACGATTGTGACAGTGAAGGAGAATTTTATCATGCCTTCCTCTCAGCATATTGGTCTCAAGCTACACAAGACCGCGTAAAACATAGCATCATAATGATGAAACATTTCGAACAATCTGAATTTTCCAGTCTTGTGAAATATTTTGAAGACATGTTGCACAAGAATCAGTACCTGTCAAACCCATACAGCCCCTCAGAACTCTTCCGCATTTGCTTAATCAAATTACCTGAACATTTACGAAATATTATTTTGGCAGGACGTTGCAAAGACGACATTGAAGCTTTTCAGGGACTCTTACAAGAATTAGAAATTTACACTGACAATCGCGGAACGCGAAAACACCAACACAATAATTACAGGTCACATCCGTCACAATTCCGCGATGAAAGAAATAATAACTGGACACGACAAGGCTATTCTTACAATGTAAATCGTGACCAAAACAGACACCACCCGTATGACAACCACTGGCAGAGTAATAGTTACAGAAAAAGATCGCATTTCCGTAGTAATCAATATGACAGAGACAATCATAGAAACAGACAATATGGCAACCAGAACTACCCATTATTATCACGGGAGACAGAATAACTTCAGACGCAACGGACCACCATGCAGTGATAATTCAGGGAGAAATTCTCCACCACTTACCGACAAGAAAGAAACTACAGGAACTACCGACATGACGACAGACGATATAATCATAACGACAGACCTGAATTTCATCAGAACTGGCGAGATTCAAACGGAGCAGGGCACTCTCGACAAGGTGAATTTGTAGAAGTTAGTTCTCCTAATCCTAATAACGACGCGTGCCAACAAAGACTCGCACCGCAGGCAGCCACGTGCGCCTGCTGGCTCAGAGAAAAATAACATTAGACGCTAGCTTAGAGAAAAATTTTAGCATTCCTTACCGACGTGTACAACATGATAATTGCTTTGAAGCTGAAACTCTGCGCACTAGAGGGTAAAGCTTTACACCACATTTCTCATGTAAAACCGTTTATTGAAGGATAATCTGTTTTTTAACTTAGTCGTTGCCATAAAACTTTTCACTTCACGCTACTAGTACAATTTGTCACACTGAGAAACTGTTAACATGCAACAATGTTTTGAAGTTAACTGTCCAGCCTAGAACCTAGGGAAAATTTTTAAACAGTAATTATGTATGCATTGTTATAGTGAACAGACGACGCAGTGTTGTTATTTGTACATTCTTGCTCGTTAGTTGCACGATTACGTAACGGCTATCAGGCTTACATACTTAGAACGTATACTGGCACTGCTAATGAGATTTTAATGCAACATTTTGGTTTACCTGAAAATACATTCGGGATTTAAAGTACTTTCTGTGAGATACCAGATGATACAGTGGTTAGTTTATGTGACAGCTACACGATTTTATCACGACGCTACTAATGAGTGACAATTTACAATGTTGCTTTTGCGGTGTATCTGTTTTATATCTGCGCAGTTTTTCTGAATTCTTCTGGAAAGTAAAACATTTTTAGTAGTAACTTTTGTGGTATAGCTACAAGGAGACAGCCTTTTCTGTAGGACAACAATACGTTACAGCACAGTACTTTCTTCATCATGGCAATAAGCGTAATACCTAAGATATCTATACGCAAAGCATTTCACTTTTGTGTATCATGAGGTAAGTACATTGACTTCTGCAGAACTTAGCTTTTGGAGGATGATAACTACGACACTTCCACAGAGATTATCTTACAACAAGACGCACAGTTTAGCGTTACAGTACACGTATTTGAGTGATTAATTTTGTACTTAAAACATTTATTTTTAAAGATATTTGAAGTACAATGATACAAAGGTTTTCCGTGATACATTTCATTCCATTGCTGTAATCTGTAATACCTGAGGGTATAATTACAATAGTCATCGGTACCATATTTCTCTAACACATAAATTACACAGCTATCTGATCATTTAACTGGAAGAGACAAACATTTATTTTACTACATCAGTGACAGATGTTTACGTAATTACACAGTTGAATAACTTCACACTTATGAAACTGTATTTTGCCTGTACTTTGTGAACTGTCCATATTTTTTTTTTTTTTTGGAACCATTGTGATACTACGAGAGCTTTGAATGATGTATTTGGTATGGGATCATGATTTTTAAACTACATTTGAGGTAGACGACACTTTTGACATGAGCAGAGAATTTTTTTAGGTTTTTAAATTATTGAAGGAAGCTACGACGATTTTGAGATTTGGCTGAGGTTTTATGATGTAATGATGACGATGTTTATTACGCTATTGCGGTATGTTTATGATCAATAAGCTGATGATATATGAGGAATTTGATTATACTACGTATTTATTATGATGAAATATTGAAGAAGTGTCGACGAATATGTATATGTATAATAAAGTAAGGAATAATGAGTAGTGGTTAGGGACTCTGACTTGTGAAAAAGGATGTTGGAAACCAAGAATCGTACTTTAAGAGTTATGAAATGTGTGTAAATGCGTGAATGGACCACAATGCCGATGAAAATTTTTTGGACACTGTTATATTTACAGGATTTTGTTTCTACAGATTTGTAACGCAAATTCTAGACCTGTGAAATTTTTTATATGAGACTGTCACTGGTGTCGTAAATATTTCGGTAAGAAAGCCACGTGACCTTGACGTAATGCATCTTGCGCAGCCAACTGTGTCAGACACCTGGAGAAAAAGCCACTAGTGTGTGCCTTTTCAGAGGCACAGGTGAAAAAAAAGAGGCCATTATCCTCGCTATTGACATATCTTTGTAGAAAGCATCGCAAATACGACACGCCCAAACTTGAAAACATATGATTACATTGTAGAGCTCTTAATTTATTATATTTACTGAAATGAAATGATGAGAAACATTTCACATCTATTGTCTTGTTAGTTGAAAGATTGTTTACTGCATTATAAAACGCCATATGGCTAGTGAATGACGTTTCACGCCTTGCTTTGCCTATTTTGTTTAATATCTAGTTTCTAGCTGCACTGCAGCATTGGTTACAATAAAATTTAATGGATGTACTAATGCAGATATTTGATGCCTACAGACCCAGTAAATAATAATTTCATGATCTACTTAAAAAAATACGAAGGAGCACAAAAAGACATTTCCCCTTCACAGGACTTGCATACATAATTTTCTTTCCAACTACTTGGTAATATTTCTCGTAGAAGAAGTTGTGGTGCACCACTTTAATTAAATTACATAGACATTAAGATGTGAATAGACATTTCCCTTATCTCCATTGTGGTTTTTACTGTAATATTTTTTTTGCTTGAGCTTTGTCATGTTTAGATATAAATTATTACATTTGCTGCTGCTGTTTGCCAGGCATAGTGCTACTAAATTTCACTTTGTATTACTCTGTTAAGCAAGTTTTACTACTGATTTATTTTTCTTGTTGCTGCACATTGGCTCATATTAGTTGTAATGTTGCATTGCTTGGTAATTTAGATTTACTGCAGCTTGCTTTGACAGTTTCCATTTTTTTTCATTGGTGTTTGTATTAATTGTTTTATGCTGCTGCATTGCCTCGTCCCTTAGTTTAGCGTCTGAGCTCAGTAGATTTAAATTAGCTTAAGAGGGGGTAGACTATATAAGAGAATGAGTTGCGATTAATTGGAAGAAACGCATTGAGAAGTTATACGAAAAAAGTACAGAAAGCAGGTATAGATAGGACTTATTGGGAATAATGATGAACGAAGGGAGATCTCCAAGAAAAAAAAATGGTTTTGTTTGCAAAATACTGCAGTACCAAATGTTACATTGAAAACAAACCCTGTACATTCCCCCTGTGTTATTCTGCTATGTGTTTGTGTACTCTTGTATGTTTGTGTTTTTCCTGTCTTTATGTGTTTAGCTAATAAGATTTATGTTGTAGAATTTTTCTGATAATATGTTATTTTCTTGTAAAGATGTTTAGATATTATTTATTCTGTTCTGTTTTAATGCTCATATGTGAAGTTGATGTTTCGAAAGTTATTCTGATCTTTTATGTATGTACTCATGTCATAATTCCTGTAACACTGATGCATATGTTATTTCGATTCTTTTGTAAAGCCTGTACTACAAATGATATCTGTATTGTTATATTTTTTAATGATGTATTTCGTACGTTTGTAATTGTGTTCTTATGTTATAAAATTGTAATTGACACCAGTTCATCATATTATTAACTTGTAAGTTCCATTTCACTGCACACGTTTCTGTTGGTCATAGTATATGGACAATTTGTGAGAAGTAGGGACTGTTAGTGTTTGCACGTGTGTTAATAATTCTGGAAGGGACTGGATAACAGCATTGCTGGTTCTAAGGACAATTCCAAAAACTTTGTGAGTGCACAAGTGGTGGTTATGGACTTTCTATATTATCCACAAGACTCTTCAATGGTGATTGTCCACCTGTACAGTCACAACAGATGGCTGCTGGCCATCTCTACAAGGACTACAGTGGGTCTGCACTTCTGGTGGCCCACCAATACCACAATCTCTACCAGAACTACAGTGGGTCTGCACCTCTGGTGGCCCACCAATACCGTAATCTCTACCAGGACTACAGTGGGTCTGCTCTGTGATGACCTACCTACCAATATTCTTCAAAACGTCGAATGACCCTGCTGTGGGTTTCCTCTGTTGTGGCCCATTACCTGTCTGCATGTCGAGAGTCAGCACTGTCTTTCCGTTGGAAGGACAACACTACTTCTTCAAGCCTGCATGGAAATCCACTACTTCCGTGTGCATTTTCTTTTACTGCTCAGACTTTGAGAAAAACACAGCAATTTTACTGTGATGAATGATCAGGACTGTCTTTATGGACTGTGAGAAAATTTTAGCTTTTGACCAACATTGTATCAACAAGTGTGTACATTTGATAACTTTGTTATTGTAATTATGAAAAATTTTATCAAATCATTATTGGCCACTGCCCAAAACAACTTGTAAAATTTTTTTGTGGGGAGCATGGGGGCTATGCAAGTAGGCTGTTTAGGTTTTCTTATTGGTAACGCCACATAGTGCTCTGTATGAAAAATCACTGGCTGTGCTGTGTGCAGTCTGTGGCTAGTTTGCATTGTTGTCTGCCATTGTAGTGTTGGGCAGCTGGATGTGAACAGCGCGTAGCGTTGCGCAGTTGGAGTTGAGCCGCCAGCAGTGGTGGATGTGGGGAGAGAGATGGCGGAGCTTTGAAATTTGTAAGACTGGATGTCATGAACTGCTATATACATTATGACTTTTGAACACTATTGGGGTAAATACATTGTTTGTTCTCTATCAAAATCTTTCATTTGCTAATTACGCCTATTAGTAGTTAGTGCCTTCAGTAGTTTGAATATTTTATTTAGCTGGCAGTAGTGACGCTTGCTGTATTGCAGTAGTTCGAGTAACGAAGATTTTTGTGAGGTAAGTCAATTGTGAAAGGTACAGTTTAATGTAAGTCAGGGCCATTCTTTTGTAGGGATTATTGAAAGTCAGATTGCGTTGCGCTAAAAATATTGTGTGTCAGTTTAAGTACAGTCATGTATAATTTTTCTAAGGGGACGTTTCAATGTTATGGCGCTTAACTTCGCTGTGGTTTGTGGATGTTGCCTCATCGGAGAAAAGTACTCTGGCAAAAATTTTGGGTTTGTTTGCATCCGCTGAACTGCCCAGTGATAACTGATTGCCTTGATATTTCTCTTGTGCTCGCATGTGGTTTATGAGCCACAGTAGCTGGGACTGCCACTTGATTGTTTTCTCCACAAACAGTAGCTGCACGGGTTCTTTTTTCGGGTTCACACTACCTTTCGCAGTAAATTGTTTTATAACTCAAAGAAAACTTGCCCAGGAAAACGCTGCGCATAAAGCGCGACTGTATCGTAAAAATTTCTACAACTTTCTCCATAAATGTACACCATCTCAATTTTTTCTTCCACAGAAAGATAATTCGTAATGAAATATGCCACATATTAATCTCAAGAGAGGAAAGATAAGGGGCGTCGAGAAAGGCAGGGTTAGAATTTCTATGAGCGAGAAGCAGTACGCTCGGCGTAATTCCGCCTAGCAATACTAACTCCGCGTCAAACGGACTGGTAGCAAGTAAAGGCCCCGAACGCAGTCACACAAGGTAATAAAAAATAAGGCGCCCTAAACACAATCGTTACAAACGATGTATTACTGTCTGAATGCTCAGACGGGTAAAAGATACAGTGCGTTTATTACATTAATACTAATAAATTCTAAAGCCCAGCCTTTTTCAGTAGAAAAGGTGAATTTCTCGTCCCTGCGCTACCTACTGGCAGCACTCCGAAACATTACGCCGCTCATCAGCAAGGGCTGGATAAGAGCATCGATTATCGATCAGCGCTGAGTGTGATATCGGTTATCGTACATAATTCTAAAAATGTAAACGCCATAACAGCCGCGATACTCCGAAATAAAATGAAGGTGTGAACCATTAGATTTAAGTCAATAAATTTATGAATGTCGTTCTCTAAGTTTTTTCACCCGCAACTAAAAGACTCAAACTAAGCAAGCACCCCAGTTGTGAGACTTCTCGATAAACAAGAGTGATTACTTCGAATCGAATAAAAGATTAGTTTCGTGAGTTAGCTAGTTTTGTAGTTAATGAGTTCACTCTTTAGTAAATAGGATGCCTGATTAGTTAGTTAGCTAGTCAGATGATTTATTTGATAATTAATAGTTCTGTGTTCTCATGTTCACGAAACAAACAAAACTTATCCTAATCTACAGAAAAAATTAATATTTGTGTCAACATTTGTAAAACTCTAATTCCTCTCTCTCAAACTCGGCCCTAACGGTACGCTGATATGAAACTTCCTCGCAGATTAAAACTCTGTGCCGGTCAGAAACTCGAACTCGGATCTTTGCCTTTCGCCGGCAAGTGCTCTACCATCTGAGCTACCCAAGCACGACTCCCAACCTGCCCTCACAGCTTCCATTCTGCCAGTACCCCGTCTCCTACCTTCAAAACTTCACAGAAGCTCCTCAGCGAACGTTGCAGGAGGTCCCGAATTCGAGTCTCGATCCGGCACACAGTTTTAATCTGCCAGAAAGTTTCCCCATACAACTTTACTTACTTTATCGCCATAGTTATCGTTTTGCAAATTACTTTACTGGAGAAAGAGCTGTACCAAGAGGGAAGTGTGCCAAGGAACACAGGATGACTTTTGCGTGGTACTTCAGTCAAGTGACAGAGCTTAGGATCACATGAAGGAATGCTCTCTAGAGACCGCCATAAGCAATATCCGCCATACTCTAGTTTTTGTTGTTGTTAGACATGAGGTTGTGTTTTGTGTAGCATTGGTAAATATTTCGAGTTTTACATATTTCTGTGCTGTATAATATGTTAAATTACGTTGGAATACAATTTTAATTCTTCAGTTACGAAATTTTAAAACTAGTTACATAATGTATTGATGGCTAAGCCGTATTTCATCAATTGTGCTCCAATTTGTACCTTGAAACACAAGAGGTATTTTACCATGGAACATGTGATATTTACCAATTACTGAGTTCCGACTGTCTTAACCTATTTCCTGTCTTGATGATGGAAATTTGATTTAGTTTCAAATAGCTTCAGTTGCAAAATGAATTTCACTTGTAACTGGTTTTTGAGAACACTTCCTCTTTATTTGACTTCACATACTGATTATTGATGTGTAGCAGGTTAATGACGTAACAGATGGATGACTAAACACATTGTTAACAAGATTTTCTCGACCGCAATGCTTTTAATTGTAAATAAAATGTTTATTCCTATGTAAATGACCATATTGTACCATGGCACACGAATCACATTCGGAAAAGACTTAGTTTTCCGGAGCAGTTTCTTTAATTTCAGAAAAAGTCTACAGCCTAAAAAAGTGAATATCATCATTTAAAAATTCAATAAGGGACTATATTAATCCTTTACCACGGAGCTGGCTAGAGGCGAATATCTGAAAATTGCTGCCGCGGGGGTGGCCGCGCGGTTCTAGGCGCTACAGTCTGGAACCGCGCGACCGCTACGGTTGCGGGTTCGAATCCTGCCTCGGGCACGGATGCGTGTGATGTCCTTACGTTAGTTAATCTTAAGTAGTTCTAAGTTCAAGGGGACTGATGACCTCAGAAGTTAAGTCCCATAGTGCTCAGAGCCATTTGAACCATTTT
This sequence comes from Schistocerca piceifrons, assembly GCF_021461385.2. NCBI lineage: Eukaryota > Metazoa > Arthropoda > Insecta > Orthoptera > Acrididae > Schistocerca > Schistocerca piceifrons. The sequence continues at coordinate 254,952,326 of NC_060141.1, read as the reverse complement.
TTTTGAAAAGTGCTCTCCCTTAATTAAATGGGTTTATCAGTGATCTAAAGCAATATTCGGATCTTTATTCAGACTGTGCTGCTTCAGTAGAAAATGTAGCTCTGACTTTCGATAGTGCTGTTCAAGCGTCATCTGTTAACATTACGATTGTTCCAGGTGCTTAAGCTGTTAATTTGGTAAACAGATATAAGGTAGATTTACAGACTTTGTAGTCTCTAGTTAAGATTCTTTTCCATCTACAGAATGGGTCTGTTTCATGCGGAGCTGTTGCCTTTCTTATATCCTCATTAATATTGGTTTTATTCATGTAGGGGAAATTAGAAAAAAACGGCCCACGAAGGAATTATCAGACTGAGCCGCGATTGGTAGATATCATGATTTGTACAGACACATAAATCATTGGAATTTCAGAAAGACTAGGTAATTTACTCACTAGAAAGAGCTTCAGAAGTTGAGGAAGACAATAATGCGTCGGTCCACCTCTGGCAATTGTGCAAGCAGTTATTCGGCCTGGCGTTGATTGATAGAGTTCTTGGATTTCCTTCCGAGGAACATCGTGCCAGATTCCGTCGATTCGCGCGTTACATGGGCAAAATCCTGAGCTTAATGTAGGGCCCCGCCCATAAGGGTCCAAACGTTCTCAATTAGGGAACATCTGGCGATCTTGCTGGCCAAAGTAGGGCTTGGCCAGCTCGAAGACAAGCAGTGGAAACTCTCGCCATATGTAGGCAGGCATTGTCTTGCTGAAATGTAACCCCAGGGTTGCTCGCAAAGAAGGCAACGAAATGGGGGAGTAAAATATCGACGTAGCGCTGTGCTTCAAGGGTACAGGGTACAATGGATAACAACCAAAGGGATCCTGCTATGAAATGAAATAGCACACCTGACCATCACTCCTGGTTGTCGAGCCACATAGCGGGTGACTTTCAGGTTGGCATCCCTCCACTATCTGGGGCATCTCGAGACATATCTTCGCTGGTCACTGGGGCTCAGTTGGAAGTGGGACTCATCACCGAAGACATCCTGCTCCATTCAGTGAGATTGCAGACCGAAGACAATCTGTAGACGCCACAAACAGCAGTGGGATACCAACTTGACTGTAGTCCAGGATATGGCATGACAGTCAGGACTGAAGGTCTGGAGTGCCTTTTATGGCTGAAACGTGGTATTTATTTTCAAAATCTTTTCTTGAAGAACTAACTTTATTTCCTAGCGATTCACCAAGAACGTTAACACTCTATGTGAGCGTGGAAGTAGTAGCCAAGGAGTATCTGATGCAAACAAATTAAATTTCAACAAATGGAAATTTTATTCATAAAAGCCTTTTCAAAAACAGATTTAAAATTTGTAAGGGTGCACCCTTGAAATATAAAGTTACAATTTAACAAATGTGAATTTTATTCCTAAAAGCTTTTTCAAAGCAGATTTCACATTATAAGCAGAAAAACATCGTCGAAATATCAAGTTACAATTATCCAGAGACACAATAAAACTTTTTTTTTTTTTTTGCTCACAGTAGAAGCCTTCGGGCTGACAGGCTTCCGCTCCCTTTCAACACGGCCGTAGTCACGACCGCTCACAATGACCTCTGTAAAACTACACTGGTGCAAATATGCAACTCACCATATTACTTTAAACTAAAAATTTTAACAACTCACACAATTAACTATGCACTCCGTAAGAGGGATGGAAATGGCACAAACACTCACACTAAGAAATTATTTTCCACCAAAAGTGCAATTTGTTTTTAAGAGGGCTCTTACGGTGGCAGGGTGGCAATTTTATAAAAATGACTATTTAAATAAAACCCATGATATTCAGACTTACATATGGTATACAACATACTCTACATTACACATATACCGACTCGCAAGATGATAGGCAAGATAAAAACATATTTCAGGAATTCGGCCTTTACCTTAATTCTATAAATTCGTTAATACCGAATCCGACAAACATGACAGAGGCAGCTATTAACGTATGGCGGACCGACAGACAGACAGACCAACACTAACTGCCTAACAAATGCGAACGAGAGACAAAAGAACAAGCTGGGGACGAGAGACTGACCAAGAACACAAGTAGAATTTAACAAGTAACTGAAACAACATATCACTAATCACTGAGCTTCTAATAACTGAGATTTCTGGCGAAGACCTGGCGCAGCACCCCCAAAACGCTCTCCCGATCCGTCCGCTGCCAGCCGCTTCAACGGACGCAGGAAGGCGCGCCGATCTCCCGTCCCACGGCGTCGCAGCTCGCCCCGGGAAGACTGATGTCGTGGGTTGACTCCTGTTGCTCTCGTGTCGGCCGCGAAGCCACTACGCCTCGCTATACGGCGCGGCCACTGGACTCACGTGACGACCTCACATGCGCCGACGCTCCAGGCGGACAATTCATCTTGTGTCCCAGTGTACGACCGACCAACTAACAATCCAACCGCCAATGACCGTTGCCCGAATGCGCAGACTCAGATGCAGGAACTCAGCCCCAACCGGGCGACCACCAGCTGAGTTCTGTTACTGGCGGAGTGGCAAGACTCTCATTTTCTGGCCTTAAGGTTTGATCCAAACGACAAACATACTAGCACTCAGACGACAGACAGACACTAACTGCCGCACAAATGCAAACGAGAACCAGACGAGCAACTGGTGGCGCGAGACTGACCTAGCCTCACTCCGCCTGACCAACTGACTATACTCGCCGAGACTGTCAGACTCCCCAACTGACTATCTGGGCAAGCAACTGACTGATCCCCTCTACAGAGTTTTTTTTTCCTTTATTGTTATTTAACACCATACATAAGGTGGGCTGGCAGCAGCACAATACGCTGCTCTTCAGCCACAGGTTTTACAAAAGAAACACAATGGAGACACAGAATATACAGAATATAGTGGAGGACAAAGAACAGTAGACACAGGAACGAAAAAAGACAAGAAGCCGTTCACACGCAAAGACAACCAAAGAAACTGTTAGCATTGAACACGGACACTGATGATGGAGACGACACATGACAGACTGAGTGTAGGCAGCAAAAACATTGAGGCACAAACATGGAGGCACACACACTAAACCGATGGCGATGATCTACGGCCTGCGAATGTCCACTTAACGTGTGTGAGTCCGGGGACCTGCCAAAAAGGAAAGAAGGTGGTGGGGTAGGGAGAGGGGAGAGCAGAGATGCCAATGGCAGAGGATATGGTGGGAGGAATGAAGGTATGGCGGTAGGGGATGCCCAGGGGAGGAGGGGGAAGGAAGGGAGGAGGGAGGGAAGGGAGAGAGAATGGAGAGAGGGTGCCCTAAGGAAAAAACACAGGAAGTGGGATGGGAGGATCAAAGTTGATAGGAGGGGCAGATGGAGGGGAGGAGGGCATCATCAGCGAGGGGGAGCTGGCAGAAGCCACCTTGGGAGGGGATAAGGAGAGTGGAGGGATGGAGGGCAGGTGGAAATACAGGTTCAGCAGCATATGGGGGTGGGAGAGGATGTCAGGGACAAGTGGGTGAGGGGGATCTAGTTGACGGGAGGTGTAGAGGATCCATATCCATTCGAGGAAAAGGAGAAGGTGGGGGAATGTGATAAGGTCGTACAGGATCCGCAAGGGGGAGAGGAGACGGATACGATAGGCGAGGGAAAGAGCATGGCGTTTGTGGATTTGAAGGGATTTGTAATAGGCAGGAGGGGCGGAGATCCAGGCAGGGTGTGCACAGCAGAGGATAGGGCAGATGAGGGATTTGTAGGTGTGGAGGATGGTGGAGGGGTCCAGACTCCATGTATGGCCAGAAAGGAGCTTGAGGAGACAGAGTCGGGAGCGTGCCTTGGCTTGGATTGTCCGGAGATGGGGGGTCCAGGGGAGGTCATGGTGACGACAAGGTACTTAAGGGTGGGGGTGAGGGCGATAGGACGGCCATAGATGGTGACATAAAAGTCGAGGAGGCGGAAGGAAGAGGTGGTTTTTGCCTACAATGATCGCCTGGGTTTTGGAAGGATTGACCTTAAGCAACCACTGGTTGCACCAAGTGACGAACCGGTCAAGATGGGATTGGAGAAGGTGTTCGAAGTGCTGCAGGGTGGGGGAAAGGGCAAGGAAGGTGATGTCATGGGCGTACTGGAGAAGGCGGTTGGGGGGTGAAGGCTGCGGCATGTCCACCGTATACAAAATGTACAGAAGAGGGGAGAGGATGGAACCTTGGGGCACACCGGCGGAATGGAAAAAGTTGCAGGAATCCGTGTTATGGATGGTGACATAGGAAGGACGTTGGAGAAGAAAGGACCTGGTCAGACGGACGTAGTTAATAGGAATGGCGAAGGTTTGGAGCTTGAAGAGGAGACTGGAATGCCACACAAGGTCATAGGCGCGTTCGAGGTCGAGGGAGAGGAAGATAGCGGAGCGACGGGACTTGAGCGACTCAGAGAGGAGATGAGTGAGGTGAAGGAGAAGGTCATCGGTAGAGAAGAACGGCCGAAAGCCATACTGGGTAACGTGAAGGAGGCGGTGCTGGCGAAGATGCTGGTGGATGTGTCGGGAGAGGATGAATTCCGGGACCTTGCTGAAGACCGAGGTAAGGCTGATGGGATGGTAGGAGGAGACACCGGACGGCGGTTTGTCGGGTTTGAGGAACATCAGGATGCGGGAGGTTTTCCACAGGTCAGGGTTGTAGCTGGTGGACAGGACAATATTATAGAGCCTGGCCAGGGTGGAGAGGCAGGAGGCTGGACCTTCACGAAAGTGGCGATAGGTGAAACGATCGTGACCGGGAGCGGTGTTGCGTTTCGTGCGGAGTGTAGCGATCATATCCTGAGTAGTGATGGGGGCATTTAGTTCGGTTTGTGCAATGTTGTCCAAGTGCTGGAAACCAGGAGCGAGGGGAGGGACAGAGGTGTCAGTTCAAAAATGGTTCAAATGACTCTGAGCACTATGGTACTTAACATCTCAGGTCATCAGTCCCCTAGAACTTAGAACTACTTAGCCCGCATCTCGTGGTCGTGCGGTAGCGTTCTCGCTTCCCACGCCCGGGTTCCCGGGTTCGATTCCCGGCGGGGTCAGGGATATTCTCTGCCTCGTGATGGCTGGGTGTTGTGTGATGTCCTTAGGTTAGTTAGGTTTAAGTAGTTCTAAGTTCTAGGGGACTGATGACCATAGAAGTTAAGTCCCATAGTGCTCAGAGCCATTTGAACCATTTTTACAGAACTACTTAAATCTAACGAACCTAAGGACATCACACACATCCATGCCCAAGGCAGGATTCTAACCTGCGACCGTAACGGTCGGGTGTCAGTTCGATCGCGGACATCCGGGAAGAGGGAATAATCGAACTGGGGATATTCTGGGATGGTTAAGACATCGGAGAGCCTTCTACAGAGCTCATAGCGCCCCTTAAATGCACGTCAACAGGCAAGCTTTCCGCTTTCCCACCAGAGGGAGACACCAAAGCTGTGAATACCACTGCGACGCCACCACCAGAAACGGAGGGCGACTGTTTCACACAACGCGCTGCGGCGCGCTCTTCGAAACAGCAAATTTTTTACCACGGCTCAATGGCAAGCTATCCTCGGTCCATACTTCAGCAAAATAATGCCCACCCGCTTTGCAATCTTTCATGGCAAGCCATCCTGGGTCCATATTTTAACAATAAAATGCCCGCCCGCACACATCGAGAGATCCTGCTGTTTGTCCTCGTGTTTGCCAAACAGTACCTTGGCCAGCGAGGTCACCGTTGCCTCACCGCTATTGTGATCGTTTTGCAGCTTAATGGACAGAGCTCTACAACCATTTCCGCATTTTGACGATCTAACATGGCAATTGGACAGAATTTGGTTCGATATCCTTGAGAAGGACATCCGACAACTCTGTTCAATCTGAATAGTTGCGTGCAGTAAGCCCAGATGTGGACCAACGCATTAGTGACTTGCTCAATTGGTGAAGCTCTTTCTCTTGAATTAGTTATTCAATTTTCCTTAAATTGTAATCATTTGTCGGTCTGTACACGTACGTCGCATCTACTAGTTTCCACCCCATTTGGATAATTCCATCGTGGTGCTTTTTTGTATTGGAAAGTAATTTCAGGCTTCTGAGTTAAGGTGACGGCGGCTCCGTATACACAGTACCGGAACCTCCTCTTTGACTGGAAAATTCGGGGATATCAACTTACAGTAAGGTACACGTTTGTCTGTTGTCCTGACAGCCACGGTTTACATGTTTACGTGACGCGAATGACAGGTGCTCACTTGCTGCCTGCTCTCATCCCACAGAGACACCCAACCTTCTCGCGACTACATAGGCAACTTGAAGCTACAGGAATTATCAGGGAACAGTCCGCCTGTGTAATGGCCTTTATCTCTGCACGCAGCCTCTGTCAGCGTCTGCTTCCCGCCAGCACGTACTAGACCACTACTCCGTGTGGCGGATCCGCATGGGTAGCGCCTGTCTACATCACTCGCTATGCAATCCCACGTAGAAGCAGGCTGCTGGCAGTTTACTCAGTTGGCATCACGAGGCGCTCACACATCGAGTACCAGGCAACAACTGTGTGGCGTTGCCACTCGTGTGAGGAAACATGCACAGTCCACACAGCTTCGACACCAAGTAATGGCAGTACTGGGATCGGCAAGTATTCACATGAATTTAAAATTACAATTTCTTCTCAGCTGTTGATTTTCAATGTTTTCTATGGAGAAGTTGTGTGGTATATACCTGAAATTCTCGAAGTGTTACTACAGTATAGTGAAAATTAAAGTGGCAAACAAATATTGAATGTTATTGGAGGTCATTGTTGCAGTTGTGGAACTGTATATTTCTGTGAAATGATAGCTAATGAATTAACGCAAACTTTTAGTCACTTGATAAAATCGCACTGACATTTAGACATATTCTGAATAGAAAAAAATTATGGAGATTTATGTTGAAGAGTGAGAACAGACTGCAATTGTCAACATTGTTTATAATTAACAAAATAGGCCTTACTCTAGCTACAACGTAGGCTTGCGCGAGTAAATCGAGGAAATGAACTAGTATAACTAGTTACATTTGATAATATGAACAGAATGAGGAAGGAAGTAGTGTGATAAGACATGAGTATTCGAATAAGCAGATCATTCAAACATATTTATTCGTCAATAAATTATCTGTAAATTACAAAATGAATGACATATAATGCTACTGCGTATTCTTTGTTTACTTCTTGTACAGAATTAGTATGTGTTCCCTTCGCTCAGTGCGGAGTCTGTTTGATAAATAATTTATTAATGGCTTGTCCAGAAATGTGCCTTTGTGGCGTAGTAGCTTTAATTGCAGACTACAATACTTAGTCTTACGGTTCGACCATTAGTTGGTCCTACGACTTTTTCCATTCTTTTCGCTTCTTTCACCTATAGTTTTACTTGATCTACGGTGTAACAAATTAGACATAAAAATGCTTACAGGCGGACGGCTTCAGCAGTTTGGTCCATAATACACTAGGCAGCCGCAATATTAAGCAGCCAGTGGAATATGCTATGCCCTTTTCCTCATAACATACGCACTTTATTGTGATTATGAAAATTATTTTGCCAACATTTTACTTGATTTACGCGCTGCGGATTACAAGTCCGTTTACATAGATGTTCGAGCATACGGAAAATATAGCGACTCATTTATTTTTATCAATTCGGTATTGCACGAAAACCTCGTTAGTAAAAATTTAAGAATATCGCAGAAAAGTACTATATCAAACAAGGACTACCGTTACGGTACGTCATTGTCGGATAGGAGGCATTTGGTATATCTGAATATTTAGTGCTTCCTCATGGAGGAAGAATTTTAACATAAAATAAGAGACCCTTTAATAGTCGTCTGTCTCAGATTAGGCGGTTTATGTAATGGACTTTGGGCACTAAGGCGAATGGAGAAAGAAGAATTTTTCATCGTCCGATGGAGTTGGAGAAGAATTTTTAATTGCCATAATAAATGCATGCTGTGCTTTACAAAATAATGTGCCAGAAAGAGATGGCTATAAATTTGAAGATATATTCTACGTCAATCCAGAAGTGGATATCCCTCCAGGTTGTACAAGCTACGGAAAGTTATCGCGAATTTTGTTTCAGAATACATCCGAAGTGTGGCTGCTTCTACAAGTGCAAGGAGACTGAAGGCAGCCACACACGGTCTCCAGGAGGCAGCCTGCCTACAACTGGCTGCGCGAGCCAGCTTTCTGCCGCAACCACACTGTGCGCGGGCCACAGGGCACGCAATTCTTTTTTTTTTTTTTTTGTTAGCTGCCGCTGACAGCCTGCCTAGTGCTTTACAGCCCTTACACCACCGACCTGGCCGACTTCTACTGTCTGAACACCTGCCAATACGTCTCCCCCTCCCACTGTTAACATGGTGGAAGAGCTCTACGAAAGGAGTCAACGATGACAGTGCAGCGAACGATAACTTTCTCATATAGCTAACACAATAGGATACGTGGATCTCCTTGATATAATTACGCAATTCGTGATTCTAGTGCTACAAAACCAGTGAACCAAACAAGAACTCAGTAGCTCCTAGCTGTTAACATCAGCAGGATTTAATTTATAGTGTCCTAAAACATTTATGGAATGGTGCTGGACGTCCAAAGTTATACAGAGTGTTTAAGGGTTGACATTGAGTGGGCTCGCCTTTAGAATATAGAATAGGTCTTCGGTCCAACATCCGTCTACGTAGCTACATAGAGCTTTGAGTTTCAAAAATTTCGGAAGAGATATTGGGTTTGAATATATAAAATATCGTAATGTTTGCAACTTCTGCATCGTGAAGGTGCCAAGAGACTATTGCAAGATATTTTTCGTCTTTGTATACCAACTGCAGGTATTGCATCAATTTCTTATCCACGTTTTAAAAGCAAGTACTTCACCTCTGTTGCTGTCGATGACCAAGAGAGGCTTACAACAAACTTCGAACTTCCACTGATGAGCCAAAACGTTATAAGCGCGGCCCACTTTGGGAAACTGCTTGCTTCAGCGGAATTTTTGTCAGTGTGTAGCATATTTTCTTTCGATATCTTTGGCTGACATCTATATCTTTGGGTGACAACTATATCTTTGCCTGAAAACTTTCTTGCATGTGGTTTATTTACGTCTGGACAATACTAACACCTATTAGTAGGTGGATGGTTGAATTCGCAAAACTTCACATGTAAGGCAATATTTATACATAATGGGTGGTGGAGAAACTGTGTTTAGGAAACGGAGGTTTCATGGATATCAGTTTATCAACAACATGAGGAAGCAGCTCGAAATGAAGAACATAAGGTCTCTGCTTTAGCATCGAAATTTGGGACAGGAGAATTGTACAGGTGCGTGAATGATGTTGATATGGATTGCACTGGATTCAAGCTTGCTTATTTAGAGGTTCTCTGTCAGGCTATATAGTTTTCAGGTTCATGTGTTAGCGGTAAAAATACTGAATGCATAATTGTTGAAGAAAGAGTAGTGGGAATAGCTTGTGATTTTAAATTAATTTGTAAGTCGTGTGGCTATGAATTTTCATTTCCCTCCTCCCAAAAAACCGACACTAGTACCTATGGAAGCCATTTTAGGTTAGCATATGCACTGAGATGCCTTGGTCAGGGCAGAGAAGTAGGTAATTTATTGTGTGGTTTTCTGAACGTGCCTCCACATTGTGCAAGCATACTGATGCTGTATGCGAAAGTGCCAAAGTCTCTATGAAGAGAGCAGTGAAGGATTTGGTGGAAATAAACCAAAAGGAAATAGATCCTGGGGTAGATATTCATGGCAGTGGGTCTGCGGATAGGACCTGGATGAAAAGGAGTTACATTTCTCTGTATGGAGTTGCATCTGTTACTGAAATAGATTCTGGTAAAGTCTTGGATGTAGAAATTATGTCTAAATACTGCCACCAACGTGCAACAAGAAAAATGTCTAACAATGAAGACAGTGAGAAACTATGGCAAGAAAAGCATGAAGTAGCATGCTCTAAAAATTATAGTGGCTCAATTGGGGGCATGGAGGCTGCTGCAGTTGTGAGGTTGTTCTCCTGATCTGAGGACCACTATGTTAGATGTACTAAATACCTTAGCGATGGGGACTCCTCCTCGTTCAAACGTGTAACACATAAAAATGTATACAATACAACAGTAGAAAAGTTGGAATGTGTTGGCCTTATCAAAAAATGGCTCTGAGCGCTATGGGACTAAACATATGAGGTCATCAGACCCCTAGAACTTAGAACTACTTAAACCTAACTAACGTAAGGACATCACACACATCCATGCCCGAGGCAGGATCGGACCTGCGGCCGTAGCACTCGCGCGGGTCCGGACTGAAGCGCCGAGAACCGCTCGGCCACTGCGGCCGGCGTTGGCCATATCCAAAAGAGGCTTGTTGGGTAGGCTTTGTCGCTCGCTGAAAGAGAAGAAAGGTGAAGTATTTGAGGAAAACCACTTGGAGGAAAAGGCAGGCTTACTCTGAAGGAAACTGATTCTCTTCAGTCATTTTATGGGAGCGCTATCAGGAAAAAACACACATAATTTATAGGCAGTGAGGCGTGCTGTGTCGGCCATTTTTTTCCCACAAACAATCCAGTGACCAAACACATATGCACGATCTGTGTCCGGAAGAGGATTGGTGTGAGTTCAACTACAGAAATGAGATCTATTCACATAACTACTTATTACCAGAACCAGTTATGCATGCGATTAAGCCCACATTCAGGTTTATTGCGAACTCTGATTTATTGAGGAAGTGTCTTCAGGAAAGACACAAAATACAAATTAAAGTCTCAATAATTTAGTTTGGATTAGATGTTCGAAAAGGACATTCTGTGGACTTGAAGTACTCAAAATAGATGTCTATGATGCAGTTTTATGTTACAATAACGTAAATAATGGCTGAATTGAAGTGCTGAAGACAACTGGTGTGGATCCTGGTGTGTTTACAACAGAAACATTTTACACCATCGACGAGAGCAGGATCAAGAAAAGTAACAGATCAGCGAATTACATGCAAATACAGGTCAGGCAGATTCTTGGAGGAGGGGTATCAGTATGGCGGATTTTCAAATTGAGGTGTGCTTTTTACATGTACAAGTATGAGAAGAAAATCTTAGAACCTCATTTTCTCTGTTTTACATTTTTTAAGATATTAGAATTCTTTTCTCAAGCTGTTCGCAACGTCTTGCTGTCTCCCTGGAACTAAAAAATACTAGATCCTGTGGTTGCATTCTGATTTTTAGATGATTTTATGCAGATAAAAATTAATTTAGTACGTGCAGAATTAAAACTCTGTTAATGATACAATTTGTACCCTAAATTAATAACAGTAGTTCAGTATCTTATAACCTTTTCAGGACATTGCAATAACATTTTCAAATTAGTTGCATGATAAGAATTTGGGTTATGGATTTTTATATAAAAGAAAATAAAAAAATTAAAAATTCAAATCTCTGGGAAAATCCTGCATGTTTTGTTATATTTTCCCGTTAAAACAAAGGTATTTTGCTTTACGCACGCAAAAGTTTAGATTTGTTCGTCAATAAATATGGCTGTAATGATTTTTTGAATAAATATTTACATTTTTCGTTACATCCCCCCTTAAGAAGTGAAATTAAACTGGAAGCACAACGTATGTCATGATTAAAGACGAATGGAGAAGTGCATTGCATGTGTAAAATGTATTATCTTTAGTGTCAGAATGGTAAATCTAAATAAATAAAAAATATGTATCAGAAGTGACGTATCACAAAAAGAGTTGGTCTGAAAGGTAACATAAAGATATGAAAAATACATTGGTTAATAAATTACAAAGAATTGACGCTATTAATACAATTGTAAATCTTAACACTTTTTATTCATAGATGGCCAATAAGTGTTTTTGTTCTTGTAAATGAATAATGTTTCGAATAATATTTCTTATTCATGAATAACAAATAGTAAACTATATCTGTATTCATTGTTCGTCATTCGCATGAATTTCGCTCAAGTCTGATGCAAAGTGAAGCGCATCGCACACGGGCACACAGCAAATTTAACCCTATACAGAAGTGAGTGCAGGTGCTGACAAGCCCTCAAGCAGCTGTGCCAGTCACGTGGCTGGTGTTCATGTGCTCATGCGGCTGTCATTAGCATCGGTAATCTTCGGCAATCTCCGACAACGTTAGGGAAGCATATTCGCGCTCTCACTCGCACACTGCAGGCGCATGCGGGCCACGCAGGTAGGTCACGCAGTTGCAAGCCTCTAGTATACACTGTGGTTGTCATACCAGTAATCTCGCCAGGCAATATATGAAACATCTCTGTGTACTCATCATTGCTGGAGATGAATATAATAGATGCGTTATCAAGATAAGAGTGGGTATTGGTACATTTTGTGTCAGAGATGCCGGCCTTAGTGACCGAGCGGTTCTAGGCGCTACAGTCTGGAGCAGCGCGACCGCTACGGTCGCAGGTTCGAATCCTGCCTCGGGCGTGTATGTGTGTGATGTCATTAGGTTAGTTAGGTTTAAGTAGTTCTAAGTTCTAGGGAACTGATGACCTCAGAAGTTAAGTCCCATACCGCTCAGAGCCATTTGAACCATTTTTTTTTGTGTCAGAGTTATTTCATGAGTAGCTACTTCCCTGTGATGTTGTACACATCTCTGTGACGCTACCAGCCCTGAACATAACCCTTGCACTGTTGAACTAATATGTCTCTGTTTAATGGTTGTAAACTCATCTGGAGCGTGGTCTTGCGGGACTCACGTGTTTTTAATTGTGTACTTGGTCTTGAGCGTCGCTTTGAGACACTCTCGCTCTGTGTACGTCATGGACAGTCTTTTTGTTCCATGCAGGGTACAAAAGTATCATCTACTACAAATGATATCAACCTTTCCCTAAATTTACAAACATGCGTAAAGTTTTGTTGTAATAAAAGGAGAAGAAGATTGAGAAATGCAAGATACTATTTAACTGAACACAACTGTTAAACGAAACGGAACTGGTCACCAGCAATGGCAAAAATGTACAGAAATTGATGCAATAAAGCTAGATGTGAGTGTAACTGTTCATGATTCTTTCACTTAATAGAGGTCATCCACCTGCCAGTCTATGATACTGTATCTCAAGTGTTGCAGTACCTCTCGTTCTCTATGTCGAACTCAGGATATGCGGACACTGGCACTCTGGCAGATGTTGACAATGGTCTTCAGGTTTATGACAATTTGTCATCCACCTTCTACGAAGGTAGTCTTTTCCTTGGTCTCATATTGCCGACTTCATTGATCTGGTGTCTCACCTTTAGCTGGTTGAGTGAGCCCCAAGCCATAACCGCAGTCACCGCTCAGAACATTAGAAATTGGTACCTATGTTGTATCGTAGGAACAGCACGCTCGAGTGGTCGCATTGTGATATGATATGATCGCTTTGCAAGGGTGCTCAACTCTTCTTTCGGGTTCCAGGATAGTGGCCCTCATGTAAATGATTGTGAGTTCGGTTCGCAGTCAGTGACTACAATAATCGGTCTAAAGTGTAGGAGGCTGCAGCGAGGTTGATGGAGTTGAGAAAAAGCAGACGCGGTCCTCGGTGAAGGTCGCGCCCGCTGCTGGGAAGCTGTGCACTGGCAAGGTTCTGAGCAGCGCCAGCTGGACCTGGCGCAACAATGTACATCTACGTCTACGTCTACATCTACATAGATACAACCCAAGCCGAGTACGGTGTCATTTGCCCTCCTATTTCACTCGCATATACAGCTAGGGGAAAAACGATTGTTTGTACGCCTCCGTATGAGCATCAGTTTCTCGTATCTTATCTTCGTGGTCCTTACGCGTGGTGTATGTTGGCGGCAGTAGGATCGTTAGTCCAGTCAGCTGGAAATGCCGGTTCTCTAAATTTTCTGAACACTGTTTGTCGGAAAAAACGTCGCCTTCCCTCCACGGATTCACATTTGAGTCCCCGAAGCATCTGTGCAACTCTTACGTGTTGTTCGAACCTACCGGCAACAAATCTAGCAGTCTGCCTCCGAACTGCTTCGATGTCTTCCTTCAACCCCACGTGGTATCGATCCCAGACACTCGAGCGCTACTCAAGAATAAGCTGCACCAGATTTCTATATGCGGTCTCCTTTACATGTGAACCACTCTTTCCTAAAATTCTCCCAATAAACCGAAGGCGATCATTTGCCTTCCTTAGCACAGAATTCACATTCTCGTTCCACCTCTTATCGCTTTGCAACGTTACGCCCAAATACTTATACGACTTGACTGTGTCAAGCAGGACACTAGTAATAATGTATCTCGTTTGTTCTTACTACTCATCCGCATTAACTTACATTTTTCCACATTTAGGGCAGCATCAGATAACTACTGTTGATTGCTGCCTACCCTGTCCGCCAAATTATTTACGTATATAAAGAACAACAGCTGTCCCAGCACACTTCCATGTGGTACCCCTGACGACACCCTTCTCTCTGATGAACACTTGCCGTCGAGGACAACATACTGGGTTCTATGAGGGCTACCCACAAAGTACATTACGTTTTGGAATTAAAAATAAATAAAGTATTGGAAATTTTTTTATTAGATACAGATGAAAGCCACACTTAAATACTACTTTTCTACATAGTTGCCATTTAAACTAAGGCACTTATCGTAGCGATGGACGAGCTTGGGAATTCCTTCGTCGTAAAATTCGGCCGCCTGCGCCTTCAACCACGTAATTACCTCTTCTTGAAGCTGTGCGTCGTCATCAAAACGCTGCATAGCCAACCACTTCTTCATTGCTGTGAATAAGTGGAAGTCGCTCGGTGTCAGGTCGGGACTGTACGGCGGATGAGGAAAGAACTCCCACTTAAAAGATTCGAGAACTTCACGATTGGCATTTGCCGTGTGGGCCCGGGCGTTGTCGTGAATCAGCAAGATCTTTGAGCCCAACATTCCTCTGCGCTTGTTTTGTATTGCTCTTCTGATGTGCAGAGTTTGGGAATACCTTTGAGAGTTTATTGTAGTGCCTCTTTCCAGGAAATCCACAAAAATCACACCTTTTCTGTCCCAAGAGACAGTCATTACGTGGTTGAAGGCGCAAGCGGCCGAATTTTGTGACGAAGGAATTTCCAAGCACGTCCATCGCTACGATAAGTGCCTTAATTTAAATGGAAACTTTGTAGAAAATTAGTATTTAAGTGTGGCTTTCATCTGTATATAATAAATAATATTTCCAATATGAGATTTTCACTCTGCAGCGGAGTGTGCGCTGATATGAAACTTCCTGGCAGATTAAAACTGTGTGTCCGACCGAGACTCGGACTCGGGACCATTGCCTTTCGCGGGCAAGTGCTCTACCATCTGAGCTACCGAAGCACGACTCACGCCCGGTACTCACAGCTTTACTTCTGCCAGTACCTCGTCTCCTACCTTCCAAACTTTACAGAAGCTCTCCTGCGAACCTTGCAGAACTAGCCCTCCTGAAAGAAAGGATATTGCGGAGACATGGCTTAGCCACAGCCTGGGGGATGTTTCCAATACTTTATTTATTTTTAATTCCAAAACGTAATGTACTTTGTGGATAGCCCTCGTATTATTTAGACGTCTTCGGGCCACTCACTTATCTGTGATCTTATTCCATATGCTCGTACCTTCGTTAACAGCCAACAAAGGGGCACCGAGTCAAATGCTTTCGAGGGTTCTAGAAATATGGAATCTGCCTTTTGCCCTTCATCGATAGTTCTAGTATATCCTGTGAGAAAAGGGCAAGTTGAGTCTTGCATGAGCGATGCTTTCTAGAACGAATGCTGATTCGTGGACGCAAGCATCTCAGTCTCAAAGTATATTATATTCCAACTGAGAATATATTCAGGGATTCTGCGGAAAACAGAAGTAAGGAATATTGGTCTGTGATTTAGCTGGTTCGCACTTTTACTTTTCTAGTTTACTTAAATCACGTGCACTTTCTTCCAGGTTCACTGGACTCCTTGAGCAGCCCGCGAGTGTCGAAAATTTTACCCCGAGATGCGTGACGGGCTAGCTGGAGAAGGCTGTCTAGCGCGACACACCGATTTGTTACGCACTCTTTCTGTATCTCACGTCCACTCCTTCGCTGCTGGTAGACTAACGAGACATGCTGTTTGTAGTGCTGTCGCGCCAAATGGCTGTAACATCTGTCAACAATGGCATGTTCCGCCGATTTAAACAAAGCTGTGCCAACAAGTCGTTACCGATATCTTGCTACACATTGTCGTACCATACACTGGAGAAATCTCATAATATTGTTTCGGACCACCTTCTGCCCGGCTTAGTGCAGCAACTCGGATGGTAAGTTTCTGGAAGTCCCCTGCAGAAATACTGAACCATGATGCCTCTGCAGCTGCCCATAATTGCGGAAGTGTTACCGGTGCTGGATTTTACGCATGAGCTGACTTCTCGGTTATGACCCATAAATATTAATTAAGAATGTGCACGGGATTCTTGAAACCAATCACGAACGATAGTAGTCCGGTGTCATCCACAAAAATTCCGTCGTTGTTTGGGAAGGTGACGTCCTTCAATGGCTGCAAATGGTCTAAAAGTAGACGAAGACAACGATCTTCAGACAATGATCGGTTCAGGTGGACGAGATGACCTAGTAGATTCCATGTAAACACAACCCACACCATTATGGAGCCACTACCAGCTTACACAGTGGCTTTTTGACAACTTGGGCCCATGGCCTTGTGGGGTCTGCCCCACACTCTTACGGTACAATCAGTTCCTATGAACTGAAATCTAGACCCATCTGACCAGGTCACTATTTTCCAGTTGTTTAGGGTCCAGCCGATATGGTCATGAACCAAGGAGGGGCGCTGTAGGCGATGTCGCTCTGTTAGCAAACGCGTTAGCTTCGGTCGTCTACTGCCATAGCCCATTAATGAATGCCTCATTTCGCCAAACTGTCCCAACTGGTAGCACGCAGTGATGCTTGTGTGTTAACAGTGACAACTCTAAGCAAATGCTTCTGCCCTCGGTACTACGCTGAAAGCCGTGGGCCACTGTGTTGTCCATAGTGACAGCTAATGCCTGAAATTTCGTACTCTAGAACTCACTTGGCGCTGTGGATCTCGGAATTTTGAATTCAATAACCATTTCCGATACGGAATGTCGCATGCGTCTACGTCCAACTACCATTCTGAGATCAGTGTCTTCTAATTTCAATCCTGCGACCATAATGACGTAGGAAACCTTTCCACATGGGTCACCTGATTACAAATGAAACCTCCGCTAATATGCTTCCCTTTTACACCATGTTTACGCGATATTTCCGCCATCTGTGTATGAGCTTATTGCTATACTATGACTTTTTTCACCTCTGTCGGATGTATCACCGGCCGCGTGCCTTCGGGATGCAAATGCATCACTATGTCCTGACGTTCCTTGACGTTGCTGAATTTCTTCGGCACCGCAACAAGTACTGAAAACCATCGCCATTTCTTTGTGCTATCCGTTGTGATGCTGGCTCCACGGTCTAGCATTTCCGTTAGATATTACCGAATTTTATATTTACTTTCTTTCCTCTTTGTTGAGAACAGCACATCATTCTATCACACAAATAGTATCATACAAATTGCGAACACTTAAGCCCTTTTTTACTGCATTAAGTACGAGCCTTTGATCGAGGCGTCCCACCACTAAATGATCTGGTTCCAGTTTCTGCGTGAATATCGTTGCTTCTTTTATTAAATGCGTCGAAGTAATTAGCATGAAGGCCATGTCCACTCAGCATGTGAATCATGCCTTTTGAAGGAATTACGTGACTTATTCTCCAACGTTCCGTGACGTCTGGTAGAATACTCTTCTTTCTGTACGGTAATAACGGAGATATTCTCATCTTTCTTTTCCCCCCTTCCTTGCCATTCATTAGTTTACGAAGTGTTTATTTAATTTTTGTAAG
This sequence comes from Schistocerca piceifrons, assembly GCF_021461385.2. Taxonomy (NCBI): domain Eukaryota; kingdom Metazoa; phylum Arthropoda; class Insecta; order Orthoptera; family Acrididae; genus Schistocerca; species Schistocerca piceifrons. The sequence continues at coordinate 254,934,458 of NC_060141.1, read as the reverse complement.
CTCGCCTTTCATAAGCCTGTGTTAGTCATCCAGTCTTCTGATCTATGGATCGATCACATTCATTGCGACTAACAATAAGGGTCCGTCTAGTGACTTTGACCTGGAGGCACCAGAGATCATTATCGCCCGGATTTTCGACAACTCATATCCTTACCTTGAACTTTAACGTGAATTTTGTAATACTTTATGCACAAATCCAGGTACTGCAGTGTGGAAAAAATGTATTTACATTCTGCATATCAAGTCATATTTACGTAGTTTTTACTAACAGGACATATTTCGGACAACTTTTGCCAAACTGCCTATATTCCTCCTATCCTTAAGGGCACAGGAAGAAAAACGTGAAAGTGTTGCTCACATAATATTTCAGATTATATCCTCACAAACACACACCAATTACAATAACTCTTTACTTATCAGCAATACAGTAGACAGGCAGGGTAATCCACTAGTCTGTTCGGTGAGTTAAGACATTGTTACTTAGGATCTACAAAACGTTCTGGAAGATAACAAAATGTTTTCTAACATAATAAAAGTCTCGCATGTGGTCACACTATTCAGTCTGAATACAAACAGACTTTTTGAACACGCTGAATATAAAATCCTCCACGAGCATCAAGTTGTCAAGTTCTGTTCGTGATTTTAGAGATAAGTTGTTTTGCACTGAATGGGAGATATTATTATGTAAACAATGTAAGTTAGGGTAAGTGCAACAAAGCACTTTAATGTGCAACAATACTGTATTACCGTGAAACACAGCAGTTGTGTGAGAACTGTTGAAAATGACAGCAGACAATCGTTGTTATTTCAGAGGATAGATGCATCTTCAGTCGTGTAATTATTCTTCGGAGACTTGTGTAAGGTGATTGTGTCTGGCAACATTCTGCTGGAGAAGCTGGAGAATCGACGCTTCAGACAGTTCTTGGAGAAGTACACAATATATCCAGTTCCAGATGAGTGTACATTGAGAAAGAACTATTTATCCATTTGCTACAAGGAGATGTTCAACAAAATACGAATTAATATTGTTGCGTCCTGTAGTGTCCCTTTTGCAATATTCACCATTATCGAGGTGAAACATAAATAAAAATGACTGTATGTGACTCAAAATGAATTACAAACATTGATTTATCTGCGAAAGGTAATAACACAAACTTTAAAAATATACAATATAGATCGATAAATGCAGAAAAGACATTATTTTTATTGTATGAGATTATAATGTGATTATCTTTGTAAGAGTATAAAATGCAATGCAATGCTCATTCTTCTGTCTAGTCTGCTTTGTTCTGTTCGTTCTGGTGTTAGCTGGAATAAGGTACGCAAGCTGTTGTGCTGCGCTAGCATTTGTTTCTGTCGTAACGTAATTGCAAATATTTAATGGTGTAAACTGTGTCCTAGTAAGAATATATTAGTATAAAGTGATCTCCGTGTGTTATTTCAAGAACCTACGCCATATATATCTTATGAAAAGAATATTTAATGAAAATTATTTAGCACGTTTCCAGCTGCTGCGGAGCGAGTAACAGTGATCTCTGACTGTTAACAATTAGCTGCCATTACGCGGTACATCTAAAAATATTTTTTCACAGTACAATGTCTGATAGCTGGAGGGGAAGAAATTATGTTAAAATATTCAGTGAGATTAATTGAAGGAACCCAGTGAAATAATTTTATTAAAACTTGTCTATTTACTGTGATAGTAATAATTTCAGAGCTGAGTAATACTACGCTAATGCATTTACAGTAATTTGTAGGGAGCCTGGTGCACGGTAAAACCAGATACAATACGTAATTGGCAACCTACGAAATTCATTATTTTGTTTATTATATCTCTTTTGTATTTTTTTTTTTTTTTTTTGAAAGCTAAAAGTAAAAACTAACTTCACTAAAAATCAGTAACAGATCACGATAAATCAAATGACAAACAAATTTACTAGGAGAGGGTTCCCTCTGAATAAATAGTTACATTATTTTTGTAAGAGATATAATAAATGGCGCCCAACGGGGGGTCCAAAGAGATAAAATATGTTTTTTAATGTTTGTATGTATGTAATTGTTAACATGTATTGTATGTATTCTAATGTCTATCAAATTCCATTTCATGTATAAACTTGAAAGAGGAAAGTGGAGAAGAACTGTATGGACCCTGAGAGGACGAGATAGAAAAAAGAAATCAAGGTAAGGACCACTATGCATAAAAGCTTGCTACATAGGCCCGTATCATCAAAGTATAGTATCATAGATGGTACATGGTGTACAGTAGTGAAGATATTAATAATTTTGTGATTTTGGAAACAATAAGCAGTTTGACTTGTGAACTTAGTTCGCATTTGTAGTTTGGAACAATTTTTGTAGTTAGCCCAAAGAAAGTTATCGTCATTATGGGAAACGTTGGACGTGTGTTAGATTTGCAACCAGATAATGTGTCCAATGCTACAAATAATGGGCAATTATTGAGCGATATGGATAGTGACACTGACTTACTAAATATTAATAGTGTTCGGGGGGGGGGGGAGGAAATGTAAACAATGTAGTTTCCGGTGATATGTCAGGAAGTAGCCAGCAGACGAAAACAGTAAAACCGATAAGTGCTAGTATTAGGACTAGTGATAATTTTCCAATGATTAGAACAACTATCACACCAGTATGCTCACCATTATCGGATCCATTTGCTGAATTTTTACGGAAATTAGAGAAAAAGAACGAACAGCTAGTCAATCACATAAGGGAACAAAACGACGAAAGAGAGAGATTGAGGGAAGAGTGGAATCAACAGCTAGTAAATCAGATAAGGGAACAAAACGAAGGAAAAGAGAGATTGAGGGAAGAGCGGAATCAACAGCTGGTCAAGCAGATAAGGGAACAAAACGAAGAAAGAGAAAAGGTCGTAATAGAAAGTATAGGTACAATGTTCGAAAAGCTACATTCAGAAATGACAGAAATAAAGAAAGCCCTTGCCGAGCTGCCGAACATTGTAAGCAACATAGCACAAGATGTGCAAACGCTTCAGTCGGCACACACAGTCATCCGGGACGAAGTAAAACAGCTTGCGAACCGAATGGACAATTTAGAAATGACACAAAAAGAAACCATAGAAACGCATTTAAATGATCAAGCCCAGACTGTAGAAAAAGAGTTCCATGACTGGCTCACTGAAAAAGAAAGCCAGATCACAGAACGTGTAGAAAGCAAAATACAGTCTGCTCTGCAAAAAGTAACTAACGGAGCAGCTGTATGTAAACAACCCACAGTAGACACGCTACCACTCGCAGGTGAAAAAAGCGAAGGGAGATACAAATTGCCATTACCGCTGCGGCAGCGAGTAATGGACCCACAGAACTGCTAAATTACAGCGTGCACATTTGCAAATGCTTAACATCAACTGTGGCACGCATGTTAGGATCGTGTACTGTGATGAGAACATTATCTACAGTTCATACCAACAAAATAAAGAGAAAACATACAGTTAGTGGTGGGCAGGAAATAGCGTATCTGTTACAAATCACAGTGACTGAGAAGTCACAGATATCACAGTAGCAACTTTACAGAATCTAACTGTGATTTCAGTCACAGTTAGCAGTCACAAGTAGTATTTCACATTCAAAGACGTGAGTCATCTATTTGTCGAATTTAGCACTGCTTTCTGCGATTTCAGTGACAAGTCGCAACTAAGAGTCGCAAGTAGCAACTAGAAAGCGCGGTTAACAGTGCCATCTGTGGGTCAAAGTTCGTACTACGCCCATCTCTGCGATACACTACTGAGTCCAACTGCGATTTCCGTGACAAGTCGCAACTAAGAGTCGCAAGTAGCAACTAAAAAGCGCAGTTAGCACTGCCATCTGTTGAGCAAAGTTCATACTACGCTATTCGCTACCGAGTCAAACTGCGATTTCTGTGACAAATCGCAACTAAGAGTCGCAAGTAGCAACTAAAAAGCGCAGTTAACATACTTTTCCTAGTGTCATCAGTTGACCGACGTACGTACTTCGTTATGAGAGCCTTGTGCCTCACGAGATCGATGTGCTGTGTGTGCATATGAAGGGCTTATTTCAATAGTGGTACAAGTCCATTTTTGTTCATTTTGAGATATAGAGTCGTAAAGTTAAATGAGCGCTGAAAAATCTGCAGTTGAGATACCAAAAATATTCAAGCATATGGCTTCTTGCTAGAGATGAGCCTTTATTTATGTTAGTTTGGATCACTAATTTCAGAAGCATTATAGACAGAAAAGTGGAGGTAGTGGACTTGTACCACTATTGAAATAAGCCCTTCATATTATATGACGACAAGCACATTCAGCATCAGTTATGGTTGGTCAAATACTGCTGTGACTCTGAATGTATTATATTAATAAGAAGCAACATTGCCTTTTTCTCCTGAAAATATCAAGTAACGTAACAAATGTGATTGATTCTGCTTCCAATATGACAGTTTTGGTTAATACTCCACATGCCTACAGGACTTTGCAATGTTAACACAGCAGAACTCAGACATCTGTATAAGTGTAGAGAAATGAAAACAGTCATATGAATGCCTCACTTTTGTTCCAACACAGTTCAAGACTCGGCAGAAAAGTGTTACACCTGGTGTTCTACATGGCAACTTCACACACAAGAACTTTTTGCCAACACTACTACCACCTACATAAGTAAGCTTTCCCTGTGTTACTTTCAAGTAATGCACTTAAGGTATTCCTGATTTAACTACAAGATCTGTACTTCCCACTTTCATATCAACAGCCTCAAAATGCATATTGTAGTCTTCGGGATATGTTACAGGTCAGTGTCACACCAAGATTGTGGAGAAAGGGGGGGGGGGGCGGCATGTCACTCTCCAACAAGTGTTTACCAATAAGTAAGTGGCGGAAAATTATGGGTATAGGACGACTTAAACATGTGGAAAATGAGATTTTTATTATTCACTCACTGTATTTGACATTTATTATTCCTTTAAAATCGCACAACAACTTCAATAAAACACAGTTTAATCATTCACACATTTATTTCACAATTATTTCACTTTTAAACTGCAAATCCTCTAAGAGCTGTCTTGAATCTTCACGAGTCTCTCTCAACAGCCTTGATGTGGATGGATACGTACAGCAACCAGTAATCAGAGTCAGAACTGTGTCTGCAAAAACACAAGGATTATTAAACAATTTTTGCTGTCATTAATCACTAGCAATATAATTGACAGAGTAGATTGCTAATATTTGCTATAATGAATATCACATTTGCAAGAACGATCTCACTGAAGTAATTAAGTCCATCGAAACGCTTAGAAACTAACCTCTCGTCTGACGAAAACGGTCTAAAGACGCAGTGGCAATTTCTTCAGATCTGTTGACAATCATATTTTGAGTTATCACTTTACTGAGTGACTGAAATGTAGTTCAGGTACCTGTGAACATAACAATATGTTAGAATTCATTTTCTAAATACGAACTATTACGGAACTGTACGGCTACTTACATATTAATTACACCATTAATATTTTCACAGTTGTTTCTTTAATACAAAATTAAAGCCAACGGAAGAAAAAACGTAAAATATACTTGCCAATGACAGGTTTGTTGAGATGCAATTTTCTGTGTTGACAGAAGTAACTTTTTCATACGGTGATAAGTCGCAGAAATCGCAGGAATCACAGAAATCGCAGAAGTAGCAGAAGTCACAGAAATCGCAGAAGTAGCAGAAATCGTGGAAGTAGCAGAAATCGCAGAAATAGCAGTGGCGGAGAGATACACGACTTATGTTCCTTAACTGCGACTCTTAACTGCGACAAATCACAGTTAAGAATAACAGATACTGAAAAGTAGCATTCACAGAAATCACTGATATAGGAAAATCGCAGTTTTGCCCATCACTACATACAATTTACAGGAAGCATTCCTATTCATAACCCCGTGGGGGCAGCTTCTACTTCCACATGCAATAAAACTTAATAAAACACAGACAATTCCAAGTATTTAACGCGGAAAAGAAGACAGTGCATCCGGTAATCTTCATTTAAGGATTCCGAAATGTATTACCGAGTGCCTGGAATGAACGCCAAAAAATACAGTTCATAATCACACACAAAGGCGACGCTGCTTTATGGGCAAATGAAGTCATAGAAAATTGCCATAGCCTAGCACAATTTGAAAAATCTTTTCTAGACAGATACTGGTCTAAGGCTATTCAAGAACGCCTGAGGACTGAAGTATACAGCCCACAAATGTAAATCACAAACAGGGTACACTCCGTAAATATTTTGAAAAATTTATCAACAAAACTAGATATTGGAATGACCCTATGTCGCCCTTGATGTGATCAGAATCTTAAAATTACGATTGCCCGGTCATATGCGAGACAAATTAATAAATGTACCCGAAAATGACCTGGAACGGTACTTGTCTGTGCTGGACGAAATTGATCTCTCCCAGGAAGAAAATAGCATAAGTAAAGACCGGGAGAACAGTAATGGTTCACCACGCAAGTTTAAAAATGGCAACAACAATTCCAATTTTGGAAGCCACGGAAATAGAAAGGAAGATCAATCCGCAGAACAAAACAGGAAGAACGGAAACGGTCAACCATCTTACAATCAAAAACGTAAGTGGGAAGATAGAGGACATCCCGGCTACAGTAACAGTAATAACAATTACAATAACAAACGTCGAAATGAAGGTCAATGGCCGCAACAAAGCTGTAGTGCCAACAACCGCACTTACCCGGTGCAGTGGATGCAAACTTCTATGCTACCACCACCGCCTCCTAACGGTAACCAGTACCAGTGTGACAATAGGAATTCTATGCAGAATACTAATGCAATACCACAAACATAGACAGACTCGAATAGCAGCGTAAGGATAGTAGAAATGCCCACTGACGGAAACCACCATAGTTCAAGATCGTCAAACGAACAACGGCCACAATAAGCTCCCAATTGATGGTCGACGAAAAAGCAGGGGGCACACCTATAAACAATACACAAGATAATATATTATTACTGAGGTACCAAGATGGAAACAGTACACAACATGATTTACTTATGGAATAAAGCCAATGTAACAAAAAAGAAATAACTGAAGTACAAACCATCATAAAAACTAGAATTAATGAATTGCCAGTAGAAATATACATAGATACAGGAGCCACTACTAATGTTATGAGCTATGATCTATTCAAAACCTTGAGTCAAAACCACAACTTACCGACATTTCCTGTACAAAACTGCTCTGTCATTGGAGCCATGGGAGCACAAGCACAAAACTTTCAGTATGAGGTGCTGGTAGATTTGTGCCTAGGGGAAGATAACGTAAAATGTATCTTCCTCGTAGTCAAAGGATTGAGAGTAACCTGCATCCTGTGGGGAGGTTTCCTGAGCGAGAAGAAAGCAAAAATTGATTTCTCCAGCGGGAAGATCTCTCTACTCGATGAAAATAAGCAGATTGTACTGGATTTAACACGAACAGTAATTACATCCGGTAAAGATTGCCCGAGCGTACGAGTAAAAGGCGAAGAGATGCCCATATTTCAATTAAGCAGCAATTTAAGGGGCCAGGGAGAATATTATTCGGACGCAGCTCATAACGAAACGCTTCGCTGGACCGAAACCCTTAACAACAAAGCACAAGAATCATGTTATCTAACTGAATCCCAACGAAAAAGTCGATATGACAAGTCAATAAAACGGACAGTCCCATATCAGATAAACGACTTAGTTTTTATAGGAAACCATCCTTAGTCGTCACTCATAGCAAAGAAGAACAAGAAATGGCAAATGCTGTATAACGGACCTTTTAAAATTATACAAATACCGCACGGTTGTAGCTACCTTATAGCTGATGTGATGAGCGGGAACATCAAAGGATTGTATCCCTATAAGGACTTAAATAAATTTGTGGTACCTGACAATAGGACATGAATGGTTTACCGTATTTTTGTGTAATATGTAGGTTTTGCACAGACTTCAATATACATTTTTGTGTAGTTGTAAGAATTTGATGTTTTGTTTGTGCTTAGTATGTAAGATGTTTTGTCTTTATTTCAAGGAATAATTTACACAACAGCCTTCAAAAATGAGTAAAAAGAAGCTAAAGGACCATCAGTCCAATGATAGTATTTGTTTAGAAACATGATCAGTAAGTGTAAGATGTTTTTCAGTGGTTATTAGAGTTAGTAACTATAAATTTTATTATGGTGTGTGATAAATGTTTATTTAAAAAAATGCACTAAATATTCTAATCTGTCACATGAAAAATGTATAGAAATGGTGTATGCAAAGGACTGTGCACATACCATGTGACATCTGTGATGCTGTGCTTTGATCTTAAAAGAGAAAGTATAAGCATCTAGCCACAATATTTGAGGTTAAATGAGAGCCCCACTTTAGATCATGTTTTTGACAGTTGCAAACCTTTTACAGGATACACGATTACGCTAACAGCTTATGGATCAAGCACATGCGCAGTGGTCCTAATCCCCAAATGAACATACCCTATGACAAATTTATTAATGCTCAAATATAAAAGTATTGCAAGTCAGGCCAGAATCCGTTGCATGTGTGATGTAACACTTAATTGTATGCAATAACAGAACAAAAGCGCTTTTGGTCTGTGAAATTTCATTGTAACATATTGTGATATAAAAAAACCAGTAATCATGTAATACAATTGTATCAAAGTCATGCTGTAAGCAATACTAACAGGAACTATAATAGTTTGTTGGTATTCGCGGAGGAAGTGTGAACTTTGAGAACTGCATTAGTCATCAACTTGGACAGTGAACACTTATGTGCTGTACAACTGAAAAAATCAACAAAAAAACTCGAGGTACAAACATTAACAAAACGTATCTGTGTGCAGTGACCGAAAACACAAAACTGTGATCAGTGTGTGCTCGAAACTGTACAGACAACATTTTTAGTTTGGACGCTACCTCCTGTGCGCCAACAATTAATATGACGTCACGGACCACGTAGTAGGACGTTACTGCAATGGCAACTACGGTGGAACGCCGTCAAACAAAATTTGTGAAATATAAATATTCCATACAAAGTGATGACAACAGGGATGCGCAGTGCTTACTTCAGCATCATATCTCCTGCATCATTCAGCACCAGTACGTGCAAACGAACACGAAAATACCAAGTAACTGAGCCTGTGCCTCGATGATGCAATAATGTTGACTAATCAATTCTTACCACCAGCCATAACATCTTACAAAATCCGTTCTATAACGTATGTACATTTGTTTCATGATTTGCACGAAACAACATCCTCTCCCGTGCTGAAAACTTTAACGAGTGGTGCGCCACAATGCAGACGCACCACGCAGTCAAAATAACGTCGTTCCGTACTCCACATCCTGACCACCGGCTACGGACAAGATAGAAGACAACAGTTTCCAGCCGACGCTCCATGGCAACGGGCACGAGGCATCGCGGTAGCGACATACAGCGTCATCCACACCACACGACGAGAAATGCGCCGACAAAAATAAAAAATAAACTCAAAATGTTACCAACACAATATAAAAATGGAAGAGCTTGTTATATTGTAACTGTCCGCAATCATGTTATGTAAAAAGACTCAAAATAAATGTGTATCCACGACCTAATACACGGTAAAGTGAACTGAAAGTGACCAACGAACGAAAGAAAAGTGACACCCGTGGTCTACAAGAACCAAACATTTAGTAGTGTGTTCCTTGTAGCCCAGGGGGCCGTGCAGTGTCCCTTTTGCAGTATTCACCATTATCGAGGTGAAACATAAATAAAAATGACTGTATGTGACTCAAAAGGAATTACAAACATTGATTTATCTGCGAAAGGTAATAACACTAACTGTAAAAATATACAATATAGATCGATAAATGCAGAAAAGACATTATTTTTATTGTATGAGATTGTTTCCAGCTGCTGCGGAGCGAGTATCAGTGATCTCTGACTGTTAACAAATAGCCGCCATTACACGGTACATTTAAAAATATTTTTTCACAGCACACTGTCTGATAGCCGGAGCGGAAGACATTATGTTAAAATATTCAGTGAGATTAATTGAAGGAATCCAGTGAAATAATTTTATTAAAACTTGTCTATTTTCTGTGATAGTAATAATTTCAGAGCTGAGTAATACTACGCTAATGCATTTACAGTAATTTGTAGGGAGCCTGGTGCACGGTAAAACCAGATACAATACGTAATTGGCAACCTACGAAATTCATTACTTCGCTAATTATCTCTCTCTCTCTCTCTTTTTTTTTTTTTTGAAAGCTAAAAGTAAAAACTAGCTTCACTAAAAATCAGTAACAGATCACGATAAATCAAATGACAAACAAATTTACTAGGAGAGTGTTCCCTCTGAATAAATAGTTACATTATTTTTTTAAGAGATATAATAGTCCCTTGGACAGTGAATTCAATAAATTGCACATAACGTAAGAAAACGCGACATTAAAAATTAACAGGCAATATTTTTACACGTATAAAAATGTACAAACTCTGGTGGAGGGATATTTTGTGCAATTATGTTAGATATTAATTACATGAAAGACAATCAGAGAGTTGTAAGTGAAACCAGACATATCAGAGTCGCTGCCATTTTAATACTGTATACATAGGAACTCACAGTTCGAGTCTCACTCTATTGATCTATATGGCCCGTTTGGTTTTCATTTTGTTTTTCCTATGTCTTATCAAGCTACTTTTTTGTATATCAAGTGCTACAATATCACTTATGTGACTGTTTTTTTTATCAGATGCTAACAAGTATGAACCATTTAGTCTGCGAAAATGTTAGCTTGAAATTAGTGTCCTTTTTCACCACTTGCCGGCGACATTAATACAAACAACGCATACAACACCGGCCCTGCACTTCTATCATCTCAACATCTTAACACGACTCTTTATACCTTACACACTAAACTGTTCCTGACGAAAAGGTGTGGGTGTCCATTAACCACACCAGCGATGTGAGTTGGCGTTACGTTGGAAATGTTTTCTAAAAGCTGATAGACCTGAAGAAATGCTCGTCCTTACGTCTCAAGCTCTCGAGAGAGTAAAGAACTCGACAACTGGCATTTTGTTTACAACTCAATGAAGCTACTGTGGCCGGATGGTGTGAACAGTCAGTTTTGCTTTAGTAACAGATGGTGCTCCACGCGTGGCTAAAAGAGCCAAGGAGCTACAGATTCTCCACCGCAGTTTTGTATACGCTATTTGCCTCGTACATGCATTACACAAAGTAGCAGAAGAGGTGCTATCAAATTATCCTGATGTGAACGAATTAATTTTTCATGGCAAGTAAATCTATGCCAAAGCTCCATTATGGGTACAGAAATTCGATACTCGCCATCCTTCAGCCTCTTCTCAGATGATGGGGTTACTGGCGTATTGCTGCACCAACAACAGCAAAATAGACAATCTTTGGCGAGTTTGGTAGTGATGAATCAGGTGCTATGAAATCTAGTTGTAATAACTTTTCTGGAAACTTCGTAGACATGAAAGCCAACTTTTCAGTGGTACCAAAAGCCATACACGATTGAAAGATGTTGGTACAAGAGTATGTGAAGCCCTGGATATTGCGCAACATGTACAAGATGGGTTGGGTCGAGCTCATGATCATGTGTCTGACATAGTCAACAACAAACTGCAAAGTTTTCTTAAACATACTACTGGACATCATACAATATGCAGATTTAAAGGCATTATATCTAGGAACGCCACAACGTTTCAAGACAATGAGCCAATGCTGGCCTACAGTGACCCTTTACCTTCGAAAATGTTCCTTTTTCGTTACGTGATTTCGAGACAAGCTTGTTCATATACAGAACTATCTTCAGCGCCAACCATAGATATTTGAAAACGGAGTACCTGAAAATGCACCATGTGATCCAGGGCCACTTAAAAGTTTTATGCTTTAACGCTCCTATCAGTTTGAATGTTTGAAGGTAATTTCTCAACTGTAATATCACTACTACGGTAACAATTCAATTGCATTAACTATTCAAAAGACAGTTTTAATACTGTTTCACAGTGAAACGTTTAAATGTTAACCAGACTCTGTCATAACGTAATATCATAGTCATTAGTGGCTGTATATAATTATTACTTTTACTACATATGAAGTTTAAACATTTAAAATACCTAAGTGCATTATTACGAACATTATGTGTTTTCCTTATGAACATAGTACATCTGGCGTACAACATCTGAAAACTATATTGCCACATACTCCCTATGTGTAATGCGATTATGTGGCTCTCTAACGCAAAACACTTACACAGCCACTGAATTAACTTATGTCCAAAGTTAACCAAATCAGTTATCATTTCTCTGTATAATAATAATATAACATCACTGTTTACTGAGTGCACAACACAATGTTTAATCCTGGCTCTGCTGGCCGTGGAGGCCGAGCGGTTGTAGGCACTTCAGTCCGGAACCGTGCGACTGCTACGGTCGCAGGCTCGAATCCTGCCTCGGGCATGGATGTATGTGATGTCCTTAGATTAGTTAGGTTTAAGTAGTTCTAAGTTCTAGGGGACTGATGGCCTCAGATGCTAAGTCTCATAGAGCTCAGAGCCATTTGAACCAGTTTTGAATTCTGGCTCTGAGAATCACTTGACATACCTATGTGACGATGAATAACTAAGCTTTTCCTTGTAGTTGCGTTCCACTGCTGTGAATTTAAAAAATCAAAATAATTAGTCGTTTCATAAGTAAATAATATAATGTCCAAAGCAAAAGGGTTAAGCGCCCGCTTCATATAAATTCAACAGTCAGATATCACACACTACAATGCTAGCCTAAATTAGCCTGATTCGAAACTTATAGATAGCTTGTGGAAGATAAAAGCCTAGTGTGGAATAATTTGGAAACTAATTACACCTACGATTTCTATTCATGGGCAGAAGTTAAAAGATATGCACATTCCTATATCATTACATATTGGACATTTTGAAAATAAACATTAAATTTACAGGTTATGGCATCAGGAAAAACAGTAAATTCAGCATTTAAAAATGAAACCAGATAATGAGCGATATATCTCTTCCCTGACTTCATGCATTTAACAGATATTCAAACAACAATACCAAATAGTCAAACAATTCGAGTTAAGAAAATTTACAAAGCAAAACTGAGAATGTTCCGTATGTGCTACAACCCACTTTCTGCAAAGCTAGCGTACTATTACCACAGCTGTAAACTTTTGAGATCAGAGTTTCATTTAGACACTTAGGTACTTCAAATGTGTAGGGTCCATATGTAGTACAAGTAGTAGTTCTCAGTAAAAATATTAATAGTCGCAAATAACATAGAGAAAAGTGACACTTCTCATAACAGAATAAGCTTTCATCAAATTAACAAAAGAATTGCAGAATGTTTCTTGCTGAGGTATATAGGAAGGAATATCCAGATATTTCATTCACAAATAAGAAGTAGGATCATTGGTGTATGTATATACACACATCAAAAAAGTTTTGCATCACCTCAGTTCCGAGATTTCCGGAACCTTCTCAGAAAATTAGAATAGAGATCATCATAAACATCATTTCCAGCCTTTTTATTGCTAATGAAAACCACACAAACATAGGTGGTGGTCCAGATTTCTGTACACGCCGGTACCTCTACTATCGAGTAGCTCGTCCTCTTGTATTGATCCATGCCTGTATTTGTTGTGGCATACTATCCACAAGTTCATGCAGGCAAAGTTGGTCCAGATTGTCGCACTCCTCAATGGCGATTTGGCGTAGATAGCTCAGAGTGGTTGGTAGGTCATGCCGTCCATAAACAGCCCTTTTTAATCTATCCCAGGCATGTTTGATAGGATCCATGTCTGGAGAACTTGCTGGCCACTCTAGTGGAGCCAGTCATTCACAAGAAGTGCACGATGGGGGCACGAACTGTCATCCTTGAAGATGATTGCCTCGCCAATATGCTACCCATATGGTTCCACTATCAATCGGAGGATGGCATTCACGTATCGCACAGCCATTACGGCGCCTTCCATGACCACCAGCAACGTACATTGGCCCCACATACTGCAAACCCAAAACAGCAGTGAACCTCCACCTTTCTCCATTCGCTGGACAGTGTGTCTAAGGCACTCAGCCTGACCAGGTTGCCTCCAAACACGTCTCCTACGATTGTCTGGTTGAAGGCATATGCGACACTCTTTGGTGAAGAGAACGTGATGCTAATCCGGAGCGGTCCATTCTGCATGTTGTTGGGCCCAGCTGTACCACGCTGCCTGATGTCGTGATTGCAAAGATGGAGCTCACCATGGACATCGAAAGTGAAGTTGTGCATCATGCAGCCTGTTGCGCACAGTTTGAGTCGTAACCCGACGTCCTGTGGCTGCACAAAATGAGTCATTCAACATGTTGCTGTTGCTGTCAGGGTTCCTCCGAGCCATAATCTCTAGATAGCCGTTATCAACTCCAGTAGTAGCCCTTGGGCGGCCTGAGCGAGGCTTGTCATCGACAGATCCTGTCTTTCTGTATCTCTTCCACGTCAAAACAACATCGTTTGGGTACACTCCTAGAAGCCTGGACATTTCCCTTGTTGAGAGTCCTTTCTTGGCACAAAGTAACAAAGAGGCCACGAAAGAACCGCGGTATTGATTGACTAAGCATGATTGACATGAGCTGTGTACCTCCTTCCTGGTGGAATGACTGGAATGATCGGCTGTCGGACCCCTCCTGTCTAATAGATGCTGCTCATGCATGATTGTTTACAACTTTTGGTGGGTTTAATGACATCTCTGAACAGTCAAAGGGATTGTGTCTGTGATACAATATCAAGAGTCAACGTGTATCCTCATGAGTTCTGGGAACTGGGGTGATGGAAAACAATTTTTCCACTGATTAGGAAAAATATGTCGTGCAAATGTGCAAATTGTCACACGCTGAGCTACAAACATAAATTCGTTTTCCTATTGCTCCTATGTCAACAAATGACAATACAATTGAATGGTAAAAATCTGGAAATATGAAGTCGACTTTTGGATGTTAGTGTGCGGCGACATTGGTCAAGGCAACAGGGCACAACATGCAAGTGTTGTAGATAGTC
Source organism: Schistocerca piceifrons (assembly GCF_021461385.2). Classification (NCBI taxonomy): domain Eukaryota; kingdom Metazoa; phylum Arthropoda; class Insecta; order Orthoptera; family Acrididae; genus Schistocerca; species Schistocerca piceifrons. Next base: position 254,919,398 of record NC_060141.1, on the reverse strand, counting down.
TAGCCGCTAACGAGAAGGCGAGGCTTGCGGCGCCAAGCGACGGTATGCGTGACACTGTGAGCAAAGGCAGCGCCCACACCTATCTTGTACCGGTTCCGCTGGTCGGTATTATGCATCGCGGCTAGTTGGCATAGGGAAAGGAACGTGAGGAGGGGCTGCGCTACCGTACATGCATGTTTTATAATTTGGTTTTCGAGTCACAGACTTAGTTTTAAGAAACGAGTACAAAGATGCAGAATACAAAATACTACACAGGTATGTGGATCGTTAATACAAACGAATACAGTACAGCTGTAAAAATCGAAATTAACATACAAATACATGACCAGAAGCTGCAGTGGCTGTTTATAAGTACTATTCGAAATGACGGCCACGATGTATGTTGCAAACTTGAACTCTTCGCAGGAAGGATTGCTGAACACGATCCAAAATGTCTGTATCTCTTTGCGTAATATCACAGGCATGTTGTATTCTGCGTTCAAGGGTGTTGACATCGACAACCTCTCACTCATTAATCACAGATTTCAGATGGCCCCACAAAAAGATATCCAGTGGATTCAGGTGTGGCGATCTTGCTGGCCATGCGACAGGGCCTCCTCGACCGATCTATTTCGAAGTGAGGACATTGTTCAGGTGTCGTCGCACTGCGCAGATGAAGTGAGCGTGGGCACCATCATGCGTGTACCACAGGTTCATACGAGAGGCCAAACTAACGTCTTCCAACAATTCCGGCAATGTAGCACCCAGGAAACGCAGATTCCGCTCACCTGTAAGCCTTTGTGGTACCACATGTCGCCCTATGAGACGGTGTAACCTCCCAACAATAAAATAATATGAATAATATTCACATTTAGTGTAACCTCTCAACAGAATAGTTTCGAAACCTCCCAACAGAAAAAAACAATATAATTATTTATTTCATTCAGTGTAACTGCCCAACAGATAAATTCCGTAACGTACCAATAATACAATGTGACTAACATCTCAATTAAATTGCGACTCACTTATAAACTTTCAATAAATGACTGGTAAATTTTCGACGTCAGCAGTGCTGCGTCATGGCCCTGAAAATTCATTATGAATAAATTGAAAAATGTTACCTCAATTAGGTCGCCGGATAACGCGTATATATCTGCTCCTATAACAAATTTTTCTGGTGCAGCTCAGTGCAACGCTGGCCGATAGATTTGTCATGTATAAAAAAGAAACAAGGATTGGAGAAATTAGTAAATTCTTTAAATTGAAACCAATATCAAAAGTTACTTTTTATGAGAAAGATTATTATTAAGAGATTTTTTAAAAACATTTACATGGGACTTGATATAACAATACTACATATGCGCGAGGCTGCTTTTACCTTATAGTACAACGCTCAGGCACCACCATCGCTCCCCAAGACCGGCCAGCCATATCCACACACACAACTGCTTGCTACTACTACTACAACTGCTACACAGTTCCTACTGCATACAACACTGCTCTCTGGTCTAAGATTCTCTTACACCTTACATATAGCAGGCAGCACATGAGCAATCCATCGAAATTACATCTCATCGAGTGCGCTAGCAACAAATTCCTTAATCATGGACCTCTTACATAACCCTGCTCTCTGGTCTAAGATTCTCTTACACCTTACATATCGCAGGCAGCACATGAGCAATCCATCGAAATTACATCTGATCGAGTGCGCTAGCAACAAATTCCTTAATCATGGACCTCTTACATAGCCCTCCACTGCGGGGGCAAAAATTTGGTAGCGATGGTGAGTCAATTGGACCTGCCATGAGCAACAAATTTTTCTGTAATCTATTTACTTAACTAAGTCTACAGTCAGAGAGTATATACATTATTGATAAGTGCAGAACATATTAAGAAATGAAATAGAGTTCACACGCACTGAGTTCAGAACATATTAAGAAATGACACAATGTATACGCAATGAGTACAAAATATATTTACAAATGACATAAAGTGCACATGCACTGTGTAAGTCTTTCGCATTTTTTACAAGAACTGAATACAGTAAGAAATGAAATAAAGTGCACAGGCACTGTAAAAGTCTTTAGCATTTTACAAGAAATTAATATATTAAGAAATGAAATAAAGTGCACAACCACTGTGTAAGTCTTTACCATTTTACAAGAATTTAAACATATTGAGAAATGAAATAAAGTGCACACGCACTGTATCAATCTTTAGCATATTTAGGAGAACTGATCATATTAACAAATGAAATGAAGTGCACTCGCACTTTATAAGTCTTTGGCATTTTATTTAGAACTAGGAAAGGAATGGGAAGAATAGCATTATGGTTGTAGCACAGTGGGTTGTACGTAGCTGCACTGAAAGTTCATATCTTTCTACAGAAGCACAACACCAAGTGCGACAATCTGAAGTTCTCTTCCAGTAGTATTTATCAGTGTAGCCAAGACACTGAAATGTTGCACCAATATTCTATGTTATCGTTTTGGTAGTACATCAGGTACACCAAACAGTAGGCCCATAATAACATCTCCATCTTTCAAGGTGGTGGACAGCTTGGTATGTCAACACCACATTCTTGTAGAATTCATACTCTTTCATCAACGTAGAATTAGTGCAAAAATCGAATATAATGATCCATTATCATGAGGGTGGACAGGACATACGGATATTGCAGTAATTGCTGGTAATTACGTCAGACAGTGAAGGATACATTAAGTCTTATCCTAGTCATCATTCAGAATTACACTAGTGTATCAACCGCTTTGAATAATTATTGGCACTCATTGCTTAGTTACTAAACATTTCTGTACTATGTATGGAGTATTACAGAACGTTATTCATAAGTCATCTCGTTACAGTAATTATTACCGAACATTATTCATAAGTCATCTAATTACAATAATTAGTGGCATCATAAGTCTTATCATTACATAATCATTGGCATAACATTTATAGAGTACAACAAAATAGTATTTACAGAAATTATTGACATAGCATTTATCCATTATACCAATCATTGGCATCATAAGTCATCTCATTACAGTAATAATTGGCACTCATTGGCCAGTTACAAAGTATTCATATAGTTTTACAAAACATTATTCAGTGTTATTCACAAGTCATCATTTAAAACAGGAGTTACTGAGAGCAGCATCAAGCTACAGGTGTTTATATATGATATCATCTAAGTGACATAAGACATATTTAAAATGTAAGACATTGGAACCAGTATTCAAGGTGTTTAGTCCAATAATACATAGAAATAATAGAATCAATACATCAGAGGAATTTGCGTTATCCTTAGGACTAGAAATATATCTTAAACTGGTAGCATTATTTAGTTATATACTGGTAATAGTATGGATTGGTAATTATTTTTTTGTGCTAGCAATGCATTGCTGGGGCATGAAAATACTTGCTTTTGACTTATTGATGGAAATAGGGGTTAATAACGTCATTCGTCATGAGTCAACTCTAGAAAGGTTATGAAACAAATAGAGTTTATGTGATCACATTCATAAATGATAGACACAAATGGTTAAAAAATGCAAGTATTAGAGCAGGGTTAATAACTAACTGCTTATAGCATATTAATATCATGAAAAGCTTCTCCTGGAAAAAAATACAAAGTGGATTACTGAGCTGAAAGAACAAATGTATATTGCTGAAAAGTAGTAAACTTCGAATTAACAGGTAATGAAACGTGTATTTAATATATATGTATTCTAGCTGACTTTCCCAAAACATCCAGTCATTATACTATGTGACATAAGACATACTGTCAAAAGGAACTGCAACAAATACTTAAATAATTACATAGCATTTCTTAACTAATATAAAATATATAAACTTCATCATTATCATCATCTGCAAAGAAAAATGTCATTATTCATATTACCATAACCTCATCATTATCATCATCATTTATTATCATCTGCAAAAAAAAGGCACTTCATTATCCATATTCATATTACCATTTACTTCGTACAACTATTCATTATCATTCATTACTTCATATATTTTAGAGTTTCTTACTTCTAGAATATTTTATCACTAAAATTAACATTTGTGGTTCTGTCTGACAGCCTGCAATAATCGCCTCGTATTCTGAAAGAAAAATAATTATTGAAGACTGCTATCATACGATGTGTATAGTATATTCTTGTTAATGGTTGTTAATTCTGATCCATTTACTCATCATGACAAGTTATTGCATTTTCTTTCGTTCATTCCGAAGGTGAAATTCCCATATCATAGTAAACCACTGTGGTTTGTTTAATTTATTTCTTTTAGACGTCATTGCTTTCTGAAAATGATGATATGGATTAATATCTTGCATTTAAATCATGTATCCCATAAATAAAAACTTGTTTCTAGTGTTACAACTAAGCATACAGCATAGCATGACAGGAAACGTATTATGTGAAAAATATAGAGAGTTTTCAGGTGCAAAAAATGTACACACTGTCTCATAATGCAGTAGCAAAAAATGTAGAATAGTCAAGATATTGAGATATCATAAGGAAAAATGTCAAAGTCAACTGGTGTTTGTTATATCTTAAAGATTTCGTAGTGCATACAGACAAAACAGTAAAACAATCATACATACACGAAAAAATGAAAAAATGTGCACATTCTGTTGTGTAACAACAAGAAAAGCGACCTGCTAACCTTACCTTGCCGGGCACTTGCCAAGAAAAAATAAAATCATCATCAGTAAGTAGTCATATCAATAACTGGAAAAGCCATTACAATGTGATAAATCATAAAGTATGTTCATTCAAGAAAGGGTTTAATATTGGAGACATGGTGATTGCCTTTGCTTTTTCTGGTTCTCAGAGTTTCAACATGTACTACATAGGGGTGAGGAATGCTGCGAATTCTGTATGGACCTGCGTATAGAAGCTCAAATTTACTGCATCTATTCTTTCCTTTGTTGGATAAACAGTGAGTACGTACTAATATCTGCTGTCCTATGTGAAAGTCATGGCGTGTACAAACCTGTTTTTGCTGTCTTCTCCGGCGCTCTGCGGCACGTTTGGTGTTGTTGAGTGCAATGTCAATTATTTCATGGTGGCATAGTCGACGAGATGTAGGAAAGGATACTAATTCTTTAATTTTGTTACGTGGTTCAACATTTTTCAATATAACAGTCGGAGATAGCATAGTAGATTCATTTGGTGTGGAATTAATTACATCCTGGAATGAGAGTATGTGTGTATCCCAATCAATATGTCCTTTATGGCAGTATATTCTACACAGTTTACCAACATCTTTCATCAGTCGTTCAGAAGGGTTCGAAGAAGCGTGATACCTGGATATATACACTCCTGGAAATTGAAATAAGAACACCGTGAATTCATTGTCCCAGGAAGGTGAAACTTTATTGACACATTCCTGGGGTCAGATACATCACATGATCACACTGACAGAACCATAGGCACATAGACACAGGCAACAGAGCATGCACAATGTCGGCACTAGTACAGTGTATATCCACCTTTCGCAGCAATGCAGGCTGCTATTCTCCCATGGAGACGATCGTAGAGATGCTGGATGTAGTCCTGTGGAACGGCTTGCCATGCCATTTCCACCTGGCGCCTCAGTTGGACCAGCGTTCGTGCTGGACGTGCAGACCGCGTGAGACGACGCTTCATCCAGTCCCAAACATGCTCAATGGGGGACAGATCCGGAGATCTTGCTGGCCAGGGTAGTTGACTTACACCTTCTAGAGCACGTTGGGTGGCACGGGATACATGCGGACGTGCATTGTCCTGTTGGAACAGCAAGTTCCCTTGCCGGTCTAGGAATGGTAGAACGATGGGTTCGATGACGGTTTGGATGTACCGTGCACTATTCAGTGTCCCCTCGACGATCACCAGTGGTGTATGGCCAGTGTAGGAGATCGCTCCCCACACCATGATGCCGGGTGTTGGCCCTGTGTGCCTCGGTCGTATGCAGTCCTAATTGTGGCGCTCACCTGCACGGCGCCAAACACGCATACGACCATCATTGGCACCAAGGCAGAAGCGACTCTCATCGCTGAAGACGACACGTCTCCATTCGTCCCTCCATTCACGCCTGTCGCGACACCACTGGAGGCGGGCTGCACGATGTTGGGGCGTGAGCGGAAGACGGCCTAACGGTGTGCGGGACCGTAGCCCAGCTTCATGGAGACGGTTGCGAATGGTCCTCGCCGATACCCCAGGAGCAACAGTGTCCCTAATTTGCTGGGAAGTGGCGGTGCGTTCCCCTACGGCACTGCGTAGGATCCTACGGTCTTGGCGTGCATCCGTGCGTCGCTGCGGTCCGGTCCCAGGTCGACGGGCACGTGCACCTTCCGCCGACCACTGGCGACAACATCGATGTACTGTGGAGACCTCACGCCCCACGTGTTGAGGAATTCGGCGGTACGTCCACCCGGCCTCCCGCATGCCCACTATACGCCCCCGCTCAAAGTCCGTCAACTGCACATACGGTTCACGTCCACGCTGTCGCGACATGCTACTGGTGTTAAAGACTGCGATGGAGCTCCGTATGCCACGGCAAACTGGCTGACACTGACGGCGGCGGTGCACAAATGCTGCGCAGCTAGCGCCATTCGACGGCCAACACCGCGGTTCCTGGTGTGTCCTCTGTGCCGTGCGTGTGATCATTGCTTGCACAGCCCTCTCGCAGTGTCCGGAGCAAGTATGGTGGGTCTGACACACCGGTGTCAATGTGTTCTTTTTTCCATTTCCAGGAGTGTAGATCGGAGAAATGTTTCTAGCTCGTAACATACGTGTCCATATAGCAGATCGAAATTGCGGTCCATTGTCGGAACTTACTTTCAATACATGCCCTACATGAAATAAAAAATCTTTTACAAATGCATTCGAAATAGTTTTAGCAGTAGCTTAGCGTAACGGAGTGAAGGTAACAAATTTCGAAGTGAGTTCAATAGCGACAAAGATGTAACAAAAACCTCCATTAGATCTGGGAATCGGACCAAAAATGTCTACAGTGGCCATGTGTCTCAATTTAGTGGGTATAATGGGATGTAACGGAGGAATATGCGAAGTCGTGTCTGATTTAGCTTTCTGGTAGATTTTACATGACGTTAAAACACGTCGAATACTTTCTCCATGTTCGCCAAATAACAGTTCTGTCTCAGTATAAGAAAACATTTTCTGGCTCCATAATGTGCGTAACTTAAATGAGTATACCAGATTAATTTGTTAACAAGTTCGTCAGGAATGCATGGTAACCAATTGTTGCTGTCAGGGTGAGAGCGGCGAAACAGAATGTTATTGCGTACAGTGTAATGGTTTCTGATGGTAACATTATTCCTATCTTGCCAAAGTTGTTTAATTTGTTTCCACGCGTTGTCTATGCTCTGCTCTTGTGCTATGCCTCGTAATGATGACGAAATAAAATTTTCGAATGCAACTTGTTGAATATACATGACGCTAAAATCTGCTTGGCAGAATTTGGTTGCGATGTCTTGCTGATTGTTGCTGAGAGAACGGGATAGTGCGTCTGCTATAACATTTTGTGTACCGGGAATGTGAATAATTGTAAAATTAAATTCCTGTAAATAAAGTTTCCATCTGCTTAACCTGTCATGTGTAAATTTAGCTGAAAGTAAAAACGGTATAGCTCTATTTTTTTATCTGTGTAAACGGTAGTATGTCTTCCATAAAGAAAATGCCTAATTCTCATAAATGCCCAGACAACACATAATGTTTCAAGTTCTGTGACAGAATAGTTGCGTTCAGCAGGTGACAGAATGCGACTTACAAAGGCGATGTTTTTAATTACTGTAGTACCATTTTCTTCAATTTCCTGAAAAATGTGTACCCCTAAAGCAGTGTTAGAACTGTCGGTGGCAATGGAAAAATTTCTGGTAGGATCTGGGTGTGATTAAAGTGGTGCATTCAACAAAGCTTGTTTCAGATTGACAAATTCAGATTGTGCTTGGCTATCCCAGGACCAAATAGCGTTTTTACCCGTCAATTGGCATAATCTAGGGGTGTCTAAAGCAGAGTAATGAATAAATTTACGGAAAAAGTTAATTAATTCCAATAAGCTGCCTAGTTGTTTCTTCGTCGTAGGAACAGTAATGTCACGTAAAGCTTGAAGTTTTTCCGGGTCAGGCGTAATGCCTTCTGCTGAAATTACGTGTCAAATAAATTTTATAGAAGTTTTTCCAAAGTGTGATTTGCTAAGATTGACTGTCAGTCCTTGTGCACGAAAAGTTTGCAACAGTTTTTCCAGAATCAAATTGTGTTCAGACCAGTTAGCTTCTTTAATAAGGATACATACGTTGTGATTCTGTCTTTAAGTTCTGTCGGAAGTATAGTATTCCAACCGCGAATAAACGCTGCTGAAGAAATTGTTAAACCGAACGGTAATCTACAAAATTGGTAACAGTCACCAAGACAGATAAATGCTGTATACTTTATGCAGTTCGGATGGAGCTGAATTTGCCAAACTCCCGATTTCAAATCTAATGTGGAATAAACAGCAGTACCATGAAATTTCTGTAGAAGTTCTTCTAGTGTTTGTCGGCGTTCTGTTTCATTAATAATAATGTCATTGATGTGACGCGAATCAAGTACGAGGCGAAGTGAGCCATCCTTTCTCTAAACAATATGGAGCGGGTTTATGCACGGACTAACTGCCGGTTCAATAATTCCTCGGTCAAGCATAGCTCGCAATTCTTTCTTAACTTGTTCTCTGTGAATATACGGAATGGGGAAATGTTTGGCTTTAAACGTGTCGTGCTGTTTAACTTGAAATTCATACATAAACCCGGACATAGTACCAGGGACGTTGTCAAAAAATGGAGCTTGCTGTAAAAGAATTTTGCGTAGCTCTGTACATTCGTCGTCTGTATTTGCACTGCTCTGTTTAACTTTATCAGAAATCATTTGCATAACGTCATAGTCAGCTTCTTCTGGTGTATTGTAGTTGTGAGCATACGTATCTGTGAACAACGTGGAATGACAGTCTATGTTACGTGATGCAGAAATGACCTCTGTCCGATTAATTGTTTGTTCTGCTGCCGATAAAGAGTGCTGAAATTCTAATGCCAGTTGTACATATTCATCCTTTAACATTAAATAGAAATTTTGAAAGTCAATAATTGGGTCGTGTTGTACCAAAAAATTCGTACCTAAAATAACGTCTGTTGTCAATAAGGGAACAATTCAAAAATTTGAGTGGAACGTATGACCTGCAATACAAAACAATAAGTGTGTCTGTAATTTTATGTCTACTCCTTTACCAGATACTGCTCCTTTTGCTGTAGTTTTACCTAATGGTAACGTAGGATAGGTATTCTCTTTGTTACATTCGCTGAAAGTTTCTTCATTTATAACTGACATAGGTGATCCAGAATCGATTACTGCTGAAAATGTGTATGATACAATCTTTACTTCAATGACAGGGTGCGAAACGCTTTTTTGTATAACTGGTTTTTCATGTAAAAGCGTGTCTCGGATGTCGTCAAAAGTAATAACAGTTACGTGAACAAGATTCTGTGTGTCAAAAGTATGGCTTACGTTGCTGGAAGATGCAACCTGTACTGTATCTAGTCAAATTCTTTCTGTCGTGCTGTTATTTGCGGGAGGATGCTGTGGCATTTCAACTATTTGTACTGTTCTGTTATTTCTTCCTGACGTATTAGGTTCGGGATGATAACGACCGTGCGGTTCATTCATGATAATCTGTTGTAGCGGATGATTCTGCTGCTGGGAAGACCGACTGTGACGCTGAAAACCGTGCTCATTACTTTTACGTTTGTCATAATAATCATTGCTATACGGCGCGTTGCGATACGAGTTGAAATGATGTGTCTTCTGTACGTACTGATTCCCTTGTTGCTGTGCGTTACTATTTGGCGTGGCCGACGCTATACGTGTAGGCGGCGAAACATTAAAGCTTGGTTGACCTTGCAAACCACATTGTTGGTTAGGTATGCTAACCGGCTGGTTTTGTTGCTGTTGTGAGGAGAAGCCTCTGTTGTTACCAAAACGCGTTTGCTGTTGCTGATAATTTTGACGGTAGTGTTAATTAAAATTTGTTCTGTTATTAAAATTCTGATGGTTGTCATTCCTAGTCATCTATCACCTTTACTATTAAAATAGCATGGCTGGTCGTAATTACTGTATGCTTGTTGGCCTTGGTTATGATGTGAAAAATTTTTGTTTATCAAAGAATAGTCTGATTGCTGAACTTCCAAAAGCTGTAGCAGATCTCCAAATGCCGAAATATTTTCTTTCTGCTGTCCTGTTAAAAGTGATACTCTTAACGATCGTGGTAATTTGGAAATACATAATTGGATAAGTGCTGATTCACTGTATGGCTCACTTAAGTATTGGTTTTGTTGGCCCATGTGTTCAAAAAATTGCGTGACAGTGGGGAAATTTGATTTCTCATAATTCGGTAAGCTAATTAATTGATCCTTGACTCCGCGCTGTGTCGTCTTCGGCCAATAAGCTGACAGAAAAGCATTCTGAAATTCTTCTACCGAATAATATTGTCTCGCGACCGGTCTCATACGAGTTGCCGGTTCGCCTTCCAAAAACCTGCAAATAAATTCAAGTTTGTGTGTTACGGGCCAAGTTGGTGGAAAAGCAAAGCTAAATTGTTGTATCCAATCCAAGGGGTGAATCTGTGTTCTGTCATTCTTAAATAATTTAAATTTTCGTACGGATAGAAAGTGCTTATAATCGAAATTATCGTCTCTGTATGTCTGAGCAAGTTCAGGATTGTATGATAATCTGTTTGTCTGTGACTATTCGGAATCTAAGTCACGTACACTCTGTAAATTACCTAAATTACTCTGGCTGTGTGAATGTGACAAATGTTCACAATGTGGCATATGCTGTGACGTGCTAGAGGCTGAAACATTTTTCATTTCTGTTACTTCTTGCTGTAAAGACGACACTTTTCTACGCAATATATTATTGGACGAACTTATCTCACTGATTGTCTGCTGCAAATTTTGAAATTCGGGTGTTTGACTGAAAGAAATTGGTGACGTATCGTCTGATTTGGTATCATTGTTATTTTCTATAACGTCAATACGACTGGCCAATTAATCAAATTTTTCAGTCAGTGCTTTTACCTGATCGTCATTTTTACTGTAACAAACATTAATTTGTTTCTGGATTTTATGGGTGGTTTTGTTCAATTTCTTAACGTCTGCTTTAATGGCATCGGGATCCTGTATTAATTCCAATTGTTCAAGTCTGCTGGTCACTGTCTGAAAGTCTACTGTGTGTGTGTCTGTTTTTGCTTTAAGATCAGAGATTTCATCATGCAATTCGGTGTTCAACTGTTTGATAGTATTGATTTCGTCTGATACTGCAGCAATGTTGTTGTCTACCTATGTTTTTGCTTTCGTAAACAATTTACGCTTATCTTCCTGTCTCTGTGCAGTAATTGTTTCCATGACTTGCTTCTTTACTTTGTTCTGTTCCTGTATGAATTTACGGTAACGCGTTTCACTGTTTTGTAGGTGGTGATTAAAACGTTTGTCAATTTGGCTGTTTTCTTGTTCAAATTTCGTATCAACTTTCGCATCCAGTGTGCGTGAAAGTTCTGATGACATTAATTTAAACTCGTCGCGTAACGGTGTTGCGTTTTCAGAACATTGTTTAGCGACTGCACTAATTTCATCTCTAAGTAATTTCGTTGTGGCTGCATGTGTATTACTTGATTCTTGTGCAACAGATCTAATTTCTTCACTACTATGCCTAGCACTAGCCTTAATTTCCTCACGTAACTGTTTTTTAGTTTCGTTACATTGCTCGCCAACTGCTGTAATCTGTTCAGTAAGCTGTTCAGTAGAGGTGTCAAGTTTTTCACTTATCTGTTTGAGATTTTCATTAAGTTGTTTGTAATTCTTGTCTTGTTTTTCGTTCGACTGTTTGAGATTGTTGTCTAGTTTTTCATTAAGTTTTGGTAATTGTTGTCTTGCTTTTCATTCGACTGTCTGAGTTTTTCATCAAGTTGTAGCAATACTGCCATAACTTGATCCATGCCAAAAGTAGCGACTCTATTTTCTATGATGTGTGATGGTGTATCTGCATGTGACACGTTTTGTGTAGCCATTTGGTCATTGTCTGATTCACGAAAAGGTTTGCTAATCGGACGTGCACTGTTGGCCACTACATGGGAATCAAATAAATCTGACGTGTTTTGTGTATATTGGTCACCTTCGTTAGAAAAAATTATCTGTTAGCTACGTAAATTTTGCAAATCAGGCGTGTCAAACTGGACAGCGTTCATTGTAACGGAACGTGCCGCGTCATCAATTATTAAATTTACTGTGGACAAAATTAAATTTGTTTGGTCATCATTAGGATTTAAATCAATACTAGTGATCGGCACGCGCTGATTATCTGTAATTAGAGGATTATCTCTATCACACTGAGCCGGCCGCGGTGGCCGTGCGGTTCTGGCGCTGCAGTCCGGAACCGCGGGACTGCTACGGTCGCAGGTTCGAATCCTGCCTCGGGCATGGATGTGTTTGATGTCCTTAGGTTAGTTAGGTTTAAGTAGTTCTAAGTTCTAGGGGGCGGATAACCTAAGATGTTAAGTCCCATAGTGCTCAGAGCCATTTGAACCATTCTATTACACTGAGTGTCGCTAGTACTATCTGTCAAATTATTCGAGTCGGCTTTTTCACTCATTGCACATCGCGATGTACTGTTAGCAGTTTTTCGCGGAATTTTCACAAATCCAAGTTAAGCACAAAATCAAACAAAGACAAAGCAAAAATGGAACAAATACAGTGACAACAAAGAGCAATAAATTGCCGATGATCTGTCAAAGAAAGAGTGAAATATTAGTAAATGCGTTGCGCCAGATGCAAACTCCATTTAACATTAAGTAAAAAAAAAAAAAGAGCAGATATATAACTGACTACTTATCAGAAATTCACAAAAATACGATCCTGGACGGTTGTCGACAAGTGTAACCTCCAAAGAATAAAATAATATGAATAATATTCACATTTAGTGTAACCGCCCAACAGAAAAGTTCCGAAACCTCCCAACAGAAAAAACAATATAATTATTTATTTCATCCAGTGTAACAGCCCAACAGATAAATTCCGTAACGTACCAATAATACAATGTGACTAACCTCTCAATTAAATTGCGACTCACTTATAAATTTGCAATAACTGACTGTGAATTTAAACTGGTAAATTTTCGACGTCAGCAGTGCTGCGTCACGGCCCTGAAGATTCATTATGAATAAATTGAAAAATCTTACCTCAATTAGGTCGCCGGATAACGCGTATGTATCTGCTCCTATAAGAAATTTTCTAGCGCAGCTCAGTGCAACGCTGGCCGATAGATTTGTCATGTATAAAAAAGAAACAACTGATTTTTCTTTTCAATAGTCGGGATGACCAAGGACTGGAGAAATTAGTAAATTCTTTAAATTGAAATGAATGATTGTCAAAAGTTACTTTTTATGAGAAAGATTATTATTAAGAGATTTTTTTTAAAACATTTACATGGGACTTGATATAGTACATATAGTACAACGCTCAGGCACCGTCATCGCTCCCCAAGACCGGCCCAGCCAACTCCACACACGAAACTGCTTGCTACTACTACTACAACTGCTACACAGTTCCTACTGCGCTCTGGTCTGAGATTCTCTTAGACCTTACATATCGCAGGCAGCACATGAGCAATCCATGGTCGAGAGCGCTAGCAACAAATTCCTTAATCATGGACCTCTTACAATGGTGTTCAATAATACCACACCAGATATTGACACCGCATTTTTGTTGGTACCCTCGTATCACTGCGCTGTGAGGGTTTTCTTCCGCTCACTCGTACCAATTATGCGAATTCACTATACCCTCCTTCGTGAAATAGGCTTCGTCGCTGAACAGTATTGTTCGTGAAAAATGCTGGTCGTGGGTCTGACGCCGTAACATAAAGTTGCAGAAGTCCAGCCTCCTCTGGCAATAATTCCTGTAATTTATGCATGCGAAAGGGATGGTAATGGTTCCTATGGAGTACTCGCATAACAGTAGATTGTGACATTCTGACCGCAGTGGCGAGAGACCTCGTGCTTATTGCTCAGTCCTCCGCAACAGTTTGTAATACTTTTTCTTCGTCTTCCGCACTGTACGTCGACGGGCGGCCACGACCACAAAATCCTGGAGGTGGTACATATGCACCACACTCCCCTCAACCACCTGTCCACAGAGTAAAAGTTTTTGCCAATGAAAGGCGCCGGCTAGGAAACCTCTCGTGATACAGTTGTCTTGCAACGTCAGCTCTTCCATCTGCAAGCCCGTAAGGGAGGTGGATGTCTGCGTATTCCTCGTTTGTGAAACTTGACGTGGTACTGTAGTAACACTACGGCGTGACCGTTAGCAGCTGTCGAAACTATACAGTGAAGTCATAAGTTACGTGCATATTACATATTGAAGGTGTGCAATGAAATGAACATATTATTTTTGGGTAATAGAGGGTACCTCGTTGTACTTTCAGTACCGTAATGACGAAGTTCAGTGGATTTTCAATAAATGACTTTAAATGAGCATAAATAAAATTATTCTATTATAATTACTTTGAGGCTTCCCTCCTAGTCGTTGTATCTAACTACACAGATATGTGAAACTACGTTAGTTATCCTTTCAAGTGTAGGGAAAATGTAAAAGGAGAGAACCATTGTTTTGATAGCTACTAAGTGAGCACACCATTGATAAATATGTATGCAGAGAAAAGTCCATCACACATCAGTCATGCACATGTTCTTTATCCTAATCAACTCTATCTAAATGTTTGAATATAATATCATTTTATTATGGCAAAAGAAAAATAAATTGGTCGTTTATATCTTAAACAATAGTATGACAATACTATGAGTAACAAGTTGTAATTGTTGATTAAGCCAATATTTGGTTATGGGTCAAAATGTTGAAGAAAGAATTTCTCTCTTCAAAACCATATTTGTACATATATAACAATAAAGTCCCAGAAAAATTCTCTCATTACTCTTCTTGCACCTGTAATAAACATCCCACATCAACTACTCATATAAATTCCCACACGTTTTATTTAGATCATGGCAAAGAATAACACTCCCCAAGCTTTAACAACTCTTATTCTGTGCTCTCCATTTTTATCAGTATCCTTCCACAGAAAATAACAATTATCGTACCTTACAAATAAGTGACATACACTCTAACATCTCTTCTGGAATTCAAATTTGCTTCTTTTCATACATGTCAATAATACAGAATAAAATACTTACCTCTTCAGATCACTGCTTAAAGAATTCTCAAGCCCTTCATTCATCTGTAATATCAAACATCTCATAGTAAACTCTCACGTTTTCCCATAAATTTCCTACTCTTTATCAATATCCAAAAGCAACACACATATTCAAAAATACAAAATTTTTTAGTATTGTGACGATGGGTTTGAAGATCGAATATTCTTCTATAACCATAATAAGTAGATTATTCTTTGTTACTGAAATGTATGAAATATGTAGAACGCTTCCTCTTTCGAAGCAGTAAGCAACAGTCTAACACAAATGCCCACGTCATATCACATCCATAAGAGGCCAGAAAATTGCGCTTTATATTCTGTCACACGGAATTTGGATTAATACAGATCCTATCAATTAAAGAAATTCTACAAATATACGAAATAATTTGATAAAAGTGAATATTGCAACAAGAGCATACTATAACAACACTGACAAAAGCCAGCCGAAGGGGCCGTGCGGTTGTAGGCGCTGCAGTCTGGAACCGCGAGACCGCTACGGTCGCAGGTTCGAATCCTGCCTCGGGCATGGATGTGTGTGATGTCCTTAGGTTAGTTAGATTTAACTAGTTCTAAGTTCTAGGGGACTAACGACCACAGAAGTTGAGTCCCATAGTGCTCAGAGCCATTTGAACCATTTGAACCACTGACAAAAGAAAATGCAGAAATAACTAAAGAGTAAAAACATTCACCTTTATAGTATCTTTCTCTATTAAACATACCTCATTCCTCTACAGACTGGCGTTGTTAGTTAAACTGTACCAAGTGTACATACTACAACAGACTACAATCTTCCTCAAGAAATCTATGTCATTTATATTAAATGTGGGTATTATTTGTCTCAGTTATTTGCGATTGCACTCTAAGTTATTCAAATAGTAATCTTTTATTTGACGCATGGTGTACTATGAGTCCTTAATGTTTCAACTTCTACAAAAATTATATATGCAATCCACTGGATGTGGAAAGCAGCACTGTGCACTACGAAAAATTAGTTGTTGTCTGATTTTCCTTTATTTGTAAAGTAGTAAGATCTGACCAGCATTTTAGTCACATACAAAATTCCTTTACATTCAGTTTACTACTTTCCCGCCTGTCACTTTTCTGAGCTGCCTTTTTGAGAATATAAAGTGGTAAGTCGACCATATCAAAATGATATTGCCATTGCTGTGTTGGCAAGGGTAATTGTTCCCCTACATGGTCTGGTGCTTGTTTGTTTTAGCAACATAAGTGCAGATAAAAATGTAGCACCATTAAGTGGTTCATTTAGTACATTCTGAAATATGTTCAAATGTTTACCCCAAGTGCTATTTTGCTAATAACATTATAATCTCCAAAGTTTCCCTAATTCCTTCGTCATGGATTCATACAGATTTGAGATGGGATGGCAATGTGAGATAAAAATTAGTTTAGTCTTCCTACGTCATAAAGTGCACAACCAATGATGTGAACAAAAAGGAAGGTCCATTGCCTGAATTGACAGTATTAACATGACCGAATTCCTTTATGAAGCTTTTCACAAAAGCTACAGATACTGACTTCACAGTTGCCACGCACAGTCGAGTAATTCAGACGAATTTAGAAGTAAATTCAGCTGTACGTAAACAAAAGACAGTCAATATTTTAATTCATATTTTATTCCTTAATTTAGTTTTTGATCAAGAAAACAAATATTCAGCTGCAAATTTCTCTGATTTTGCTGGAATGATAGGAAATAGTGGAATACTATACGACAAGGTCGGCAGTTACTTTTTCCCAAAAAGTTAGCACTTTTCCACAATATGATAAAATTATCTTTTCCTTATTGTTAAAATAATATGTCAAATAATTCACTGAAACATTTTCTAGTACCAAAACAGGCATTACTAAGGTGTATGTACCAAACAAGTTTGTTAACCAAATCGTCAGGTATGCACGCAGCCGAGAGAGAGATGTCAGGATTTGGACTTCAGAATAGAGAGTTGTTTTATACCGAGTAATAATATCTGATTGCACGATCTGTTTTGTCGCACCACTTCTCCTTCACCTCCTTCCAAATAAGAGCTTTACCATGTTCATTGGAAATGTCACTGAGTGATAAAAAATACACTCCTGGAAATTGAAATAAGAACACCGTGAATTCATTGTCCCAGGAAGGGGAAACTTTATTGACGCATTCCTGGGGTCAGATACATCACATGATCACACTGACAGAACCACAGGCACATAGACACAGGCAACAGAGCATGCGCAATGTCGGCACTAGTACAGTGTATATCTACCTTTCGCAGCAATGCAGGCTGCTATTCTCCCATGGAGACGATCGTAGAGATGCTGGATGTAGTCCTGTGGAACGGCTTGCCATGCCATTTCCACCTGGCGCCTCAGTTGGACCAGCGTTCGTGCTGGACGTGCAGACCGCGTGAGACGACGCTTCATCCAGTCCCAAACATGCTCAATGGGGAACAGATCCGGAGATCTTGCTGGCCAGGGTAGTTGACTTACACCTTCTAGAGCACGTTGGGTGACACGGGATACATGTGGACGTGCATTGTCCTGTTGGAACAGCAAGTTCCCTTGCTGGTCTAGGAATGGTAGAACGATGAGTTCGATGACGGTTTGGATGTACCATGCCCTATTCAGTGTCCCCTCGACGATCACCAGTGGTGTACGGCCAGTGTAAGAGATCGCTCCCCACACCATGATGCCGGGTGTTGGCCCTGTGTGCCTCGGTCGTATGTAGTCCTGATTGTGGCGCTCACCTGCACGGCGCCAAACACGCATACGACCATCATTGGCACCAAGGCAGAAACGACTCTCATCGCTGAAGACGACACGTCTCCATTCGTCCCTCCATTCACGCCTGTCGCGACACCACTGGAGGCGGGCTGCACGATGTTGGGGCGTGAGCGGAAGACGGCCTAACGGTGTGCGGGACCGTAGCCCAGCTTCATGGAGACGGTTGCGAATGGTCCTCGCCGATACCCCAGGAGCAACAGTGTCCCTAATTTGCTGGGAAGTGGCGGTGCGGTCCCCTACGGCACTGCGTAGGATCCTACGGTCTTGGCGTGCATCCGTGCGTCGCTGCGGTCCAGTCCCAGGTCGACGGGCACGTGCACCGTCCGCCGACCACTGGCGACAACATCGATGTACTGTGGAGACCTCACGCCCCACGTGTTGAGCAATTCGGCGGCACGTCCACCCGGCCTCCCGCATGCCCACTATTCGCCCACGCTCAAAGTCCGTCAACTGCACATACGGTTCACGTCCACGCTGTCGCGGCATGCTACCAGTGTTAAAGACTGCGATGGAGCTCCGTATGCCACGGCAAACTGGCTGACACTGACGGCGGCGGTGCACAAATGCTGCGCAGCTAGCGCCATTCGACGGCCAACACCGCGGTTCCTGGTGTGTCCGCTGTGCCGTACGTGTGATCATTGCTTGTACAGCCCTCTCGCAGTGTCCGGGGCAAGTATGGTGGGTCTGACACGCCGGTGTCAATGTGTTCTTTTTTCCATTTCCAGGAGTGTAGTTTCATGTGCCACCTTCTTGATTTACAGTAAACTAAAACTGTTTTCACGGCAAACCTCGTCACTTCTCTTAATTAATCCAAAAGGTGCGCGGGCAAGTATCAACAATGACGTTTTGCGTCTTTGGCATATAGAGAATTGCGAAATAAATTTCTTGAAAATACACTAAGCATTCATATGTTAACATAGCAGTAATTAGAAATTGCAATCCTTTGTGCTCAGTAATTTTTTTTAGTGTGTTCCCATATAAAAAGGGCCAGTTTACTGATGGCCCAGACTTGTTTCTAATGCAGCAACTGAGTAATTTCGTTCAAATTTAGATACGATGTGACTGAGTAACAAACACAATCCTCCTCAGTTCCTTGACGTGAATGTTCTCCAAGAGCCGTCTGTGAAATGCCATTAGCAGTGCAAATATCATAAGATACATCTAGGTGAGAAAATATAAGAGCAGCAAGGAGAGCGTCTTTCAAACTTTTGAATTCCCTCTGAGCCCTAGCATCCACGTGCCACACTATTTTATTCCCTCGGAGTTCTTGTAATATGGGTGTAGACAAATTCTTCAAATTAACGAAACGACAACAGAAGTTAATGAGACCAAAGGTCCTCTGTATGACGCTTAGTTGTTGGGAACGGAATTTCCTCAATAGTTTTTAGTTTCTCTGACGCCCACTGCCGAAAAAATGTGACCAGTGAAATTAATTCTGGATGTGATTATTCAAGAGTAACTGTAATTCCAGAAATCTGAAAACACATGTATCAGTGAATTTAGTACGTGAACAATGACGCAGTCAGCAATTAATATGTCATCGATAGAAGGTTTAAACTTTTCCATCAAACTGTCAGGGAGAATGGTGTTAAATCGCTGAGTGAAAGCAACAGACAAAATATTAAAACCTAATAGTACCTTACAGAATCGAAAAAATGTTTCAAACTAAAATAGCTCTGAACACTATGGGACTTAACATCTATGGTCATCAGTCTCCAAACTAAAGGAAAGCTATGTAGTCTCGGCAGGCAGGATGTAGTCCAGTTTTCCAAGAGCTGGATCGTAAGTCAGGAGAAGATGCCACTCTCATTCCATAGAATTTTTGTAATAGTTGATCTAAGTTTTGTGGTCGATGTGCTCTTAGCAAAATAATAGTCGTGGTTAACTGCTTTGTCTCGAGTCGATAACTATTCTTAAGCAACAATCTTTGTTATTAACAATATCGATGTGGCTATTGTACGAGCTTACAGATGGACTCCAAAATTCCTTGAACTAGTAGTATCGACTGAATTTCTAGTTTTATAGAAGACTTTTTGTTTTCTCACACTCCAAAATCATACAGAAAATCGTGTACAGTTTCTGGCCTATTAGTGAAAGCTTGAGAATGAGATTGTAGAATTTTAAATACGTCTTATTTATTTGCTTCAAAAGAAGCATCAACCTTACTTACCTTACCTTGTTTCATTTTTCGTATGCCAGTAGATGATCCACTTTCATAATAAGGTGCCTTTATGTTACCCCTACATTATCCATGTTACTACAAAAAGACTCATGATAACCTTGCGATTTGAATGGAGAAAGAAATTTCAAAGAAATCATATCCTCCTCCTCTTGAAATTTGGAACACACTAACATACCGTTGAATCCCAATCTTTCCACACTACAATTAAAGTTTGACAGCTTTATACGCATTCAAGAAATCGGGGCGCATCAGTCGTGTATGGTGTCCTCGGTAATGATCTTCAACGGTGCTCACTGTCTGTCCAATACATATATCTTGCCACATCGACATGGAATATGATACGAGCAGGCCTTCCCCAAACCGAGATCGTCTTTTATGCTTCCCAATAATGCTCTTGTTTTATTATGCGGAGAAATGTTTTGACTTGATGCTCCTTCTATATGTGTCCTGGTTTTCCCGATAGTGCACCATTGTGTAGTATAAGGTTCTCAAGGACGCTGATGTACCAGAAAGGGTCGCCAAGAAACTGTTACTTCAAGGACCTGTGCAGCCAAACACCTAAAATCCACAAAGATAGGCTGCCGTTGCGCCGCATTGTCAGCAACATTAGGGCACTTAAGTATTTAGTGGCAAAATACCTGATGGGAATACTACGCCCTAAAATGGGCAAATGCATCACATCCATAATTCTGCTGAATTTGAAGAACGCCTCAACCACTTCAGGGTGAAAGACTCAGATATCCTAGTGAGTTTTGATGTCGTTTCGTCATTTACCTGTGTACCTTCACGAGAGTCACTAGAAGTTATTGGCCATAAATTTGACGAGAAGACCACCGACCTTTCCAGACGTGTCCTGACCTCCACGTACTAGGAACAAACGGAAGGGGTAGCAATGGGCAGCCCACTCTCGCCTGTGGTAGCGAATTTATACATGGAGTACTTCGAGGAGGAAGCTCTGTCGTCATCCAAATGGAAACCCACTTGCTTTTTTCGTTATGTGAGTGGCACGGTTGTCGTGTAACCCCATGGAAGGGGCAAAATCCATGACTTCCTTACACATTCGAACTCCATACTTCACAACATCAAATTCACTTCGGAGACCAAAGCAGAGGGAATATTACCATTCCTGGACTTCGTGCTCCAGAGAAGAGCTGAAGAGATCCTGGACCATGGTATTTACCGGAAGAAAACGCACAATTACCTGTGTTTGGATGCAGCCAGCACCCACCATCCTTCGCAGAGAAATGGGGTACTAAAAACTCTAGCGAACAGGGCGCGTTCGTTTTCAGACGCAGGGTGTCTCCCACAGGAGCTGAAAATGTCAGAACTGTATTCCGTAAAAAACCAGTAATTCGAATGGCAGACGGGGCACTGTTTGTCCGAGATTTGCGCGATAATGTACCAACGTACCGGGAGCTTGACACAGACTACCAAATACTGGGTCATCATCATTAGAGAGGCCATAGAAATTCCCAAAAGGGACGATAGCGTCAACCGAGATTGAGGCTATAAGCTTCTCAAGGACTGGGAACAAGCACTGAATTTTATTAAGAAAGCTGTCGGGAAACTAAACGATCTGGCACCCAAGGCGGACAGAGCACCTACATCAATGCTACCACAGGCACCGACACTAGCGTCTCTGCTACCGCCGATGTGTGGCCGCGGGCGTTAACCGCAGTGGGAATGGCTCGCGGTGGCAGGGGATATTAGTCGACCGTGCACCCTCAGGAGCTCTGTTCGTCAGCTCACCTGACGATGGCGACATGTTTGATCGCCGAAATATTGCAACCCTCAGACTCTATGAAATGGCAGTACACCTATGGACTGTTCGAGCTGCATATGTTTTGTCTGGAGGCGTCCTCTCGAATTCCAGTTGTATGACTGATCATGCTGTAGGCGGTACCTCCGCCTGGGCTTATTATTTCATGGCGGCCACTCATCACTGTCAAATTGTATTTCTTGTAACAGGCTCTGAATACTGCTAAATTTTCCTTAATGACCTGTGAATATTATATTTCTCAGCCGAACTGATAATTCTGTCAGACAAATTCGTATTAGTTGAGAGGGACTTTAGGGATTTATCAAAAACTGACTCTTGTGCATCACGCAATCTAAACAGCCCACTGGACTTGAAAAATCATATTGTTCAAAGTTTTTAAAATGTAATATGTTGTGTCTGATATAATCGTGTCGTTTATGACCAGTACGCTGACAAAAGCGCATCGTAGAAATCTACGTAAGATTGACACTCTTGGGCTAATGAAAGCATTCCTGTATCTGGTTCGCCCTTGACGTAACTGCACATAAATTCTAATACAGGCCTGTGATCCAAGGGCCATGTAGGTGGTAGATGTTAATCACATTGCTGGAGTCACTCCTTCGGATATATTTCGTTTCCAACATTTTGAAAAATTTTAAACCTCCTGACATTTATTATCAAGCCAATCGTCTTCGTGGGTACCCGAATTTTCTCTGAAACCACTGGCTCAGTCCCAACTGTTTCGTCTCTGAAAAATATTACGTTCGAGAATGAGCTCTTCCACAAACTACCAATATGCCTACTCTTCAGTATTTCCAGTACGAAAACGGTCACACCCACCATCATTACCTGCCTGATGGATTTTCTTTTCGTTACGAGAAAGATGATTTGATTTCCTTGATCTCTTGAACATGTTGTTGATTAATTGTCAGTTGCCTTGTTTAATAAGTTGCAATGATTGAAATTCTTCAGTGAACATTACTGGTGTAGTGTCATCATATTTTTCATCAGCATTCTTAGTTATTCACTATTTACAGTGAGTTTCCCTACCTTATTCTCTAACTAATCCCAGATGTTCATTAGTTTTTAATGATTGACCTGATAATTCTTGTATACGCATGTCATGCTGATTCCCTTGTTCTTTCAAACGCGAGATTTCAGCTGTACATACATGTTTAAGTCTGGACTGTATTTCATTTATCTCAGATGTGAAATCCGTTCGCACCTTTTTACTAATATGCATCGGAAACACGTTACAGTTAACCAGAATCTCAACTCTAAGTTTTTTGCTGCTCTATTCTTAACTTTTAGTATTACTCTCTTCTGACATCGTCACATTATCTTCTATTCTTAATACTTTCTACTAGTTTATTGAACTCTACAAGCATAGACTTCACAGTATCTAAGTTTGGAGAGGAAGGGGTTACATTACTCTGTGTTGTTGTTGTTGTGGTCTTCAGTCCTGAGACTGGTTTGATGCAGCTCTCCATGCTACTCTATACTGTGCAAGCTTCTTCATCTCCCAGTACCTACTGCAACCTACATACTTCTGAAACTGCTTAGTGTATTGATCTCTTGGTCTCCCTCTACGATTTTTACCCTCCACGCTGCCCTCCAATGCTAAATTTGTGATCCCTTGACGCCTCAAAACATGTCCTACCAACCGATCCCTTCTTCTAGTCAAGTTGTGCCACAAACTTCTCTTCTCCCCAATCCTATTCAATACCTCCTCATTAGTTACGTGATCTACCCACCCTATCTTCAGCATTCTTCTGTAGCAACATTAGTCTGTATAAGTTGCAAATGCACCTTCCCCACACGTTCTGTATTACTGCTGAAAGACGGAGAGGCTGTGTCACTTTGCATTGATGTCTTGGGTGCAAGATCCCAACCTTCAACCACAGAACTAGACTGAAGTGACAAATCAAGCTTTATAGACTGTTATTCAGATACGGGATCCCCTACTACATTCACTTTTTCATTTATATTACCAACAGGTGATTGCTCTGTACATGTCTGTCTACCATTGTCACGTCTACCTCACTTGAATCATTAACTGAGAAGGTATCACTTCAATTATCTTTTCCGCACGCAATAAGCCATTAAAAGCAGCTTCTGTTAACACTCTAACACCTGATTTGTATCTAGAGATTCTTGACATGTTAACTTAGACTACAACGAAAGAAAATCTCATGTATCTTAACACTATCAGTGAATTATATCTGTACACAAATATTTGTTGAAACCATAACTAACCCCACAACAGACCTAAGAATCAATAAACGCGCATAAAATTACTAGCTGTACCACTACCTCAAACCATAAACGTCAAAGGAAAATGCAAACGTGTTCTGTTGTATGTACACCAAAAAAGAGAAATATCTAGTCTTCAGTAAATAGCACAATAGTGAATATTCAGTATAATCATCCAACATAGATCACTGTCTAATTATAGAACACCGTAAGTCTATAATAGTATTCAGTGAGAACAAAATCTTCTTCCAAAAGTAAGCAATACAAAAATATGAACTAATGAAATCAGTCACTAACTCAAATTAGCACATAATAAAACTAACACAGCAAATGTAGAAAAACTTTAATCGAACAGATGCCCATCCTACATTCTGCGTATCACTTGAGAAAACTATACAATAATCTTGTCACTGTAATGCAATATTATTACTCTCGATGAAGTGTCATATATTCTAACTAACAACAGAAAATCAGTGTAGTTTTCATCTTATGTAATTGTTGATTAGTTCCCAATGTTTCCCACAGAATATGTTACTCAGCAGAAAAGAATTATCACTGTTCTGCGCAAAAAGACTGTTGCGTGCAGTCAGCTACCAAAATGCTCTAGAAATCATTATACAATGCTGTCACATATAATTATTTATCTGATTAGGAATACTGTGCACCACGCCAACACATATGTTCTTAAGAGTACATTAAATACACCAGGGAAAAAATGAAGACGCTTCAGTTGTCTTTCGTTATAGATACACTTAAAAGGCAAGTTTTCATCAGACTGCTGAATAGAAACGCACGAATAAAATCGTATCCCAGGCAGAAAAATATCGGAAGAGGTTTTATGCTTTATCTTTCCTGTCAGTATGAATGTCTGAGAGCAACTTTTCAAATCAACTAGTGTAACATCTCAAGTGTATTAACTTTTCAAAAGAGAGTTTTAACTTTTGCATCACAGAGAAACCTTTGAACTTTAACCTTACTGTGTGCATCACGTAAAATTGTGATGACTGGTAATTGTAGGTAATTATTACTTGTAATGCGTATGAAGCGTATATCTGTAAAGTACCTATTTGCACTATTACGTACATTACGTGCAATCGTTATCTGACCTACAACATCTGATTATTGTATTGCTCTATACCCGTCTGAATATTTGGACCACTAATGCAAAGCTCTTACATAGCCACTGGATTAAATAATGTCCGAATGTTTGCATAGTAATTATTGTTCCACTGCAAGAAAAATGAATAGACCATCACTATTTATTAAGTGCACCACACAATACTTAGTTCTGTCTCTAGTAATCACTTGGCATACCTGTGTGACAAGGCTAATTAAGTTGGATCTTGCAGTTGCTTTCCATTGCTCTGAACTAAAAAATAATAAAATGCTTTCCCATTACCTAATTAAATTACATCATGTCCAATGGAAGAGTGTTAGGCGCCAGCCTAATACACATTTGATAGTCAGATCTCATGAAGTGCGGTGTGAGTCCAAATTAATCTGTTTCAAGACTTATTAGAAAGCAAGAGGGATGCAAAGGCTCTACTAACTGCACTTCAGATTTGTATTCATTAGCATAAGTTAAAACACATCAACACACCTACATCATTGCACATATTATTAACAAATAGTAGAAATATGGAAAATAAACATTAAATTTGCAGGGTTAATTATTTAGGGAAAAATGTAAATTCAGGATTTAAAAATGAAACACTGAAATGAACGCTGTACTTCTTTCATAAGTTCATCTATTTACGAGACTCTGAAAACTGTATCAAATAGTCAAACAATGCGAGTTACGAAAATTAACAAAGTAAAATTGAAAATGTAGACTAAAAGTGACACCCCACTTTGTGCAAAGCTAGCGCACACTTTGAAATACCTTCTTTAACATATGCCAAGTTACAGAAACTGCGTTCCGCAATTAGGCCTCCATGCCAGTAACCACTTCTGCTTCTAACCACGCTCCAAACCCAAGTCACTCTCACATTACCAAATTGTAAACTTTGGAATCCAGACAGTCTCCTTTATACATGTACCCAGGATATGTATTTATTGTGGCCAACATCACAGACGAAATTGCCACTTCTCATAGTACAGTAGTAAAAACACGGTTTTATTGTTCTGATCGGTGTTATTGTTTACTTTGTACTTCGTGGTTTCTTTCAGACATATGCTGACATATCAAAAATAACTGCGTGTTACTTTCAAACACAGCAAAAAGTAAATACTATTCACACAATTTGTTCAGAAGTGAATTTAGTATCTCATTGTATTTAAAAAATCAAGAAGTATGTTTTCAAATAAACTTACACAAAGTGACATTATATTTTAAGATAATGTTTATGTAAGTTTTCCGTCATAAATGCTTCCATACTTCGCTATATCTTAGGTCATTAAAATCCTAGCCATAGGGATCACCTTGAGGTACACGCGATGCTTGCCTTGGAGAATCGTGACTGGTGAAGAGTTTCCAACGGTCACATACTTTGCAACGAATCTAACTGCAGAAGTAAGTGTGATAGAATGATAAAACTTAACAACATGCAGTGTTAATTTAAAACTATCGTTTCTATAGTAGCTGTTTTCTGCATAAAGTTAGACTTCTTCATAAATTTCAACAACGTAAACCTTGAATATTCTACCCTCAACCAGGTACATCTCCTAATTTCAGTTTACTATTTTCTAACTAATCAGAACAATATCATTGTAACACAAGTATACCTCAGTTTGGACTTCTCCCTCTGTAACATCATGTAGACAGTCTTGTTTTGTTCAGATTAGTGCTGAACAATAATTAGGGCTACGTGACACGTTTACTCTACTTGAGCTGTAAAATTCTCAGTAACTACTACGGTGATGATGTCATCCGCGTTTTCAGAGCAAAACACGTCTATTACACACCTGTCTGATATTTCCAATAGCGTCTCGCTCACAGTTTCCCAGAAGACACAGCCACATAAAGATCCTTGACGATATGCGTCTGTTATATCTCCTTTGGTTGTATTACGAGGAGATGTCTGTGCCGCGACTGTGTCGTGACGGTAGTCTCAGAACTAGATGTACAAATATGTAACTTAAAATCTGGTTACTTAGGGTTAACGAAATCTCCGGCTATGTCTGCAACGGTGGATACTATGTACACTAATTGCGTTAACCACAATCAACGACTGGCGTCGTATGATTTACAGTGTCATTAGTCTACTTTTCCTTCCTGATAACATATTGTGCTTCATTAATACCTATTACAAGGGTTCTCAAAGATATGGAAATAGGGCGATAAATGCATGCCTGAACATAAATGCAGATGCTAGCCAAGCACCTCGATTGCGCTGTTGTATCTGAATACGTGCGGCGTGTGTGCCATGCCTTCAATACGTTGCAATTGTCAGTCTTGGTCACAACAGTGTTCTGCGTAGTGTGAGGGCATTATGTCGGACATAAGCGATTTCTAACGTGGAACAACTGTTGGTTGTCACGTGGTGTGTGCTTACACAACCAAGGAGCCGTGGTATTTGGTGTTCCAAGATGCATCGTATCGAAGATTTGCGCCAGGTAGAGTGAAAGCGGAAAAACATCGACTGCTAAGTCACAAAGTGAACAAAAATATGTGCTTAGTGACCGTGACTGACGGACACTGAAGAGGATTATCATGTAAAATTAGTGACTTTTTCAGCTTTCCCCCACTTATCATGAAAAATAAGTGGAGGACAGCTCTAAAAGTCACTGTAAAACTGAATGTCGCACTCAGGAAACGTGTCAGTGCCAAACAACACGAAGGGAAGTGCAGGGTGAGCTGTAATTAAAAAAATTACAAGTCACTATCTCTCCTGGCCACCTTCTTAGCCAGATGTCAGTATTATTGAGCCTCTGTCATCTACTTTGGAGAGAATGGTGTGTGATAACTATCTCCACCTACACATCATTACCTGAACTTGCCACAATTTTGCAGAAGGACTGAGCAAAGATTACCTTAAGTACGATACAAGACCTGTATTTATATATGCCGACAAGACTGGAAACAGATTTGAATGCTAAAGCCTATTGTGTACCGTATTAGGCATAGGAATGTGTGGTGTTATGGGTGTTTGTCTGGCCTCTGTATCTCTCGCTGCAACACTAGACTATCGCATTGCTATATTCTGGCCAAGATCTTCAGGAGGCAAACATATTTGTGCGATTTGGCAACTGTGGAATCACTATAGTGAATTTTTTGTAAGTAACGATACCTGCCTCCTTCCATGTGTTCGGTGCCCTGTCTTGAATAATACATTCTTTTAACTGGTATAAAGCACTATTTGGTTTTCGATTTGTAAAGCATTTCTGACTGCAGCCCTTTAGGACCTCAAGCTTTTCTTGGATTTTGTTTCTTAATAATTTCTATTGAGAAAGTGGGGAAACTATTTCATTGTCGGTGTATGGCTCCTGCATCTTTCTTGCTAAATCTCCATTATCTTTCTTGTGCTCATCTCCTGGCAGCAAGAGCTTGCCATTTATTGGGCAGAGTTTTGCCGCCAAGTCAGTGTGCCATCTTCTCGTCGTATCGAAGATAATACAGTAGGCCCCTAGATATTCCAAATCACTATTACATATTGTAAACCCCACAGATTTCTTTTCAGTGTCTGATTCAAATACTTGTCCGAGTGCTCGAGTGTAGTTTTAATTTTTTCCCTTGTTTTATCATGATGTCACAACTACCTCTATAGTCAGATTCGTTGCAAGTCTCTGACCGCTGACAACTCTGCACATGTTGAGCTTCTTCAAAGAATGCAGCGCAATGATCTTACAGTGACCTCTAGAGTTCGGATTTTAATGACCTAAGAAATAGCGAAATATGGAAGAATTTATGACCAAAACTTATACAAATATTATGTTCAAATATAGTATGAATTTATGTAAGTTTATATGAAAACATACTTGTTGATTATTTATATGCAATGTAATACCTAATACACTTCCGAACAAAGTGTGTAAATACTATTTCCTTTTTGCAGTCTTTGAAATTAACAAGCATGTATTTTTTGCATGTCAGCACATGTCTGTAAAATACGCGAAGTAGAGTGCAAACAATAGCATCTGTCCGAACGATAAAACCATATTTATACTTCTGCACTATGGGAAGTGGCAGTTTTGTCTGTCATATTGGCCACAGTAAACACTTTTCTCGGTTACATACATAAAGGAGATTCTCTGGATTCCAAAGTTGATATTTTTGTATCCCGCCTGGATAGGCTGCGCGTCGGTCTGCTCCTGAAAACTGCTTCTGTAACATAGGCCAAGAGTGAAGGAAGTGAGTAGGAGCAGGAGAGGTGGAGCTCTTCGGTACTGCATGTAACTTTCACACTTTTAATAGAGTCAAAAACACATGCAAATATAAAATGCATAGATAAATTTGGCTATGATGAGCACGTAGTTGTGAATCCGTAGGCAATGTCCAATCCTGTGAAGTTAAGGTCCAGCTCGTGGTCGTTCGGTAGCGTTCTCGCTTCCCGCGCCAGGGTTCCCGGGTTCGATTCCCGGGGTGGTCACGGATTTTCTCTGCCTCCTGATGACTGGATGTTGTGTGCTGTCCTTAGGTTAGTTAGGTTTAAGTAGTTCTAAGTTCTAGGAGACTGATGACCATAGATGTTAAGTCCCATAGTGCTCAGAGCCATTTGAACCATTTTTTTAAAACTTAGGATGACTGTTCTGCGTAATCTCAAAGCTGACATATACTCGCTGCTGTCCAAACTGTAAGTGAACGTAACTAATACAAAGTCTGAATAGCAAGCTAGCCCACTCGGTAGTAGAAGCGATATTTCCAGGCCGTCTGCTCTTGATGAACTGGGGAGAAATCAAGACGGCACTGTCTGAGCTCCACAGCGTCGGCCAGAGGGCGCTGTGGTCGGCGTAGTTAGTCTTCTCTCGTAGTGCCAGCTTACGACAGCGTGCACCTACGTTGTGGCATCGTAATTATCGACGCCACAGATATTTTTGTCAAGTAGTATATGCCATCTACATGCGGAGGCTAATCGTTCTTTCAACCACAGCAACTGCTCTCCGTAAATCTTCTTTGCTGTGCGAATCTTTCGTTACAACGTTGTGTGCGTCCTGCTGCGGGGAATCATCTGTGTATAACCCACGACTGCGAACTTTTGTCGCACAGATGTTTCGTGTGCGTACTGAATATCTTCCCCGAATTAAAAGTCTTTTTAGTCCGCATTGCAGTCCGTATCATCATGTTTCTGCACTTTTAAATTCCTGCGGAATAGGTAACAGTCCGTTTTCCTGATGCCATAAATGTTTCTCCTTCCAGGGGTCACATATTTCTGTACTTTCAGCCTACATCAGAATGAATATTAGGCTCTAGTGACTCATATTGACCCACGTCGAACTGACGGTCATTTTCTGTTTCTTAGTCATCGAGCGATAGTTTTTCAGTGCCACTGGATTCCTGTCCACACACGGCTTGCGTTTGTCGAAGCTTCGTTACTGTTTTTATTGCTATATTTCGATGACGACTTCACATTCATACATTGCAGTGTTACTAGTGATAACTGTCTGACTCAGTAAATGTGATCATGGTGACATTCCTTGTTTTAAATTATGTATTATTAATGAAAGAAATTCTTAAATGCCACGTTTTACCGTTGAAATTCGCTATACTTTATTTCCAAATAGTCAGTTAATACCTAACGTTTAGAAATTACGCACATACAATCTCCTCACACAGTCCTACTTTCCGTTTGAACTGCCCATTAATCAGGGTGTCAGATTATTAATCAACCCAAAGTTAAACTAATGAGCGTTATGTTTCCTGCTCCTGTAGTTGATGGCTATAATGTCTAATGTTTTAATTTAAACAACAAGCACCATACGGCAATTATAAGCGCACATACGTCGACTGTAAAATTGTGATTACATGCATGGAATCTCTGCCTATACTTGATAATTGATGGTACGGCGAACTTTAACACATTTGAATTTATTTTAACATAAACTTTCTAAGTAAATCAAATGGTACTGAAAATCATCGTCAACTTTTTCCAGCCCTCCACATACATCGACCACACTTCGTGATATCGCTTACTGCTCCTCTAAGTGTGGACGTACGCGACACCTATACCTCAGTCCTTAAAATTTCTACGCATTTCTATGCGATTTTATCTCTAAATAAAAGTGGTACCATGACTAGCCATATCTCAACAATTTCCGAGCGGATAGTGTATAAATGAAGGAATATGCAATTGTAGTAACGCCGGGAGATAGAAATTGAAGGGAAGAGACGAGGAAATTAGAGAGATAAGGAAGTCATAATCGTGAAGCTTGAAATTTATAACTTTTGGGTGTTACTGGTATACTCATCGCAAGATATTTTCGCAATACAGAGAAAATCTGAAATATAGACTGTCAAATACGTAACCATAAAAACTAAATTAGAAGTTGGACTTAAATTAAGTCTCATCACAAAGGAAGACGTTTCATCTTAGACGTTAATACATTAGGTAGATCTAGATAATAAACGAAAGTAAGGCACTAACCGTTCAATAGTATCTTAAAGGAGCTACTCTCTCTGAAGATCGTAATAGTTTTTCATCAGAAATTGATCTTGGCACAAATGGACGAAACAGCCAGCACTCAACGTTTTGCCAGGCTGCACATATTGACCTGGTCGATACAACATATCTACTGAAGAAGGCAGTTTACGTCCGAGAAGAGCGAGAACTTCTAGAACTTCTACAATCTCTGCAAATCCTGCTTGACTGAAATATGACCACCAATGTGGTTCTCTTCTTCCAGACACATTTCTGACGTTAGTGCTGCTTTAGTTCATCCTGTGTTATCAGAAAATTTTCTGGCAACGACTTAAAGTCTTGTCACTAGGTCGATGACACCCCTTCATAAGTAACAGTGTAACTCACGGGATTGGGTTACCTTCTGTGTACACATGTACACGTGAACACCAGAAGAGAGAAAATGTCCGGCACGGAAAACTCAAATACAGCGCCCACATGCGGCGCTCCTTTTTACCGGACAGACCGCCAGCAGTCACCGGAAAAGCCGATTCGGAGACAGTAAGCTGTTTGCGTGACGGATGCGGTGCGCTGCGAGCCACGATAAGAACGACGAATCTCACGTTATTATTCGGCCCCTCTGAGCTTACACGACGTCTCAGCATCACGTACCGTGAGCAGAAATATAGCATGATGTAATCTGCCGTGTGTCACATCACTTTTCTGGGCTTTGTTCAAGACGGACAGGGACTATGCCTGCTATGTACTGATGCAGGGCGAATTGGCCACTCCCGTAATAGCTGGGAGTTGTATTGACCACAGTCAGCAGGTTGCAGGCCGTTGACCTGGGCAGCGGTGGGGCTGAGGCAACTGAGACGAATTCTTTGTCACCTCTGGAGCCTACTTTACTTGGGTTCCATGCTGCTGTGCACCTACCGATTCGCATTTCCCTCCTGCTCGCCATTTTCCTCATGACGACTGGCAAAGAGCAACGAGGTCGCAAACCTCTGCGTAGTGTAGCAGTAAAGCACGTGCCAGGGAACCGAGAGATTGCAGGATCGAATCTTGGTCGACTTTCTGATTTTTCAATCTTCGTTATAACCTCGCCTTCACCTCCCAACGACGCGAAGAGTTGCCAGAAAGAAAAATTGATTCGAATTCCACATTAAATTATAGGCCCCCTTTTCCCGGTCAACAACTAGGGACACGCAAGTCGCCGAAGTGACGCCCAATTGAGGGACCTTCACCAGACCGTTGAGCCACACGAAATCATTATTATTATTATCATCCATATATTTAATAAAGTCTTTTTTGTCATGCATTTATTTGACTGCCCCCTATACAAACCTGTTTCATGACACCCTTCCTCCCACGCGAAAAGACACAAACACTAGTACAAAAGTTTTTCTTTAATAGTACTCCTTCGTAATTACACGTTACATGGCTGGGGAATATGTCCACTTGTCTACTCTGTCTTCTGAATGTTCCCTTATACTGGCCATCATCCACGTTTCTACATCTGAGCAAACAATGTGTTTTATGCATATCTGTCCTATTCCATCAATATCGCGTGACATGCTCCTACAACTGATCTGCATGCTCCTATAGCCGATCTGACAGCCCGGATCGAGACACAGCCTGCAAGTGGCTGTGGATCTTTGTGCCTTGACTGGCAGGTGTCTCGCCCTTCTCACTCAGGGTCTTCTGGCATTTATCCTCATGAATCTGGGTCAGAGGGGCATTTCTTTTTGTTATTCATTACAACAGCTTTCTTGGACTCCTTTATTATATGATATGTTAATCATTTACGAGCTTCCCTTTACGGTGGATTTGGATGAGCGACCGTTCGGGTTGTGCCGAGCGCTGTTCACAAGCGTGGTGCGCTCAGTTCTTGTGAGGCCTATTGAGGAGCTACATGATGGAGAGCAGCTCCGGTCACGAAAACATCCGCATCCAGTGACGCCTATCGGCTGAGGATTACACGACCGTCGGTCGGTACCTTTGGGCCCTCCAGGGCCTATTGGGACGAAGTTTTAACTGAGGAGTGTAGTATAATGTTTACGAGGCACAGGCACAAAGTTTTATTATCTCGAAGAGAATCAAGCTGCGTCCATTAAAATTGGTGCTTTGCTGATGTGTTAACCCTTCTCTGCGTATAGACCTTCAAAAGCGACACAATTTTGCCAACGACTGATGACTTAGCGTAGACCTGTGTTACACTCTCAGGATCATTGAAAATAACATACCCATACGAAAGGAAAGTACAAACACGAAACTTTACATATAAGTGCTGTGGGATCCGATGGGGACATGATCCTGTAGTAGTGCTGTAATCGGGCAGGGGACTCTGTTTAAATGGCGCATAGTAGACGAGTCATACAAGTGACGATCACATCCCAGAGGATATTAATAGGCGCAGAATGCTAGGTAGACGTGTCAGATGACGTTTCTCACAGTTACGGCCGTTTGAGAGGCACTTAATCATCGGCAGGGAAACCGCAGGTTGGTCGACACTCAGTGGCTCGCCAAGTCGATCGTTCAGAGTGTTCCATCAGACGGTGATGAAAGTAGTGGACACGAGAGGGCATCCACATGAGACGTACTGTGTTTGGAGCGACCAGGAAGAGAAGAACAAAAGATCGTATAGGAAGCGATCAGGGATCTTACATTGACTCGGCCCACGATACAGGCAGGTGTACGCGTGCCCGTCGCTCCCGTCACTTACAGATGCGAATTTACAACCCAAACTCCCTTCTCTTGTACAGCACTTAACACCAAGAAATCGATGGCTCCGTCTACAGTGGTGCTAAGCCATAACAATGTGGACTGATCGAGATTATCAAACGTGATTTTTGGAGTGAATCCCGATTCGTTTTCGGGACGAATGATAACCGCAGCGGGCGTGGATAGAGCCTGGTAAACGGTACGGTTCCGCCCAAGCTGCAGCTTGATTCAACGACGGCGCAGCCGGCGTCATGGTCATTGGGGCCGTAGATTAAGTTAGCCGGTCCCCTCTAGTTGTGGTAAGTGGAACCCTCTCGGACCAGTGTTATGCTGAAGATTCTTCAACGGCATGTAGGATCTTTCCTACACGGTGTTCCAGGGGCACTTATAATGCAGGGTAATGCTAGACCGCATGCAGCTCGATTTGCTCAAGACATCCTACGTCATGTTCCCAGTCTTCCATGGCTGGCCACCTCCTCAGACTTTTCCTCGACAGAGGACTGGTGGGGGCCAGTAGGAAGGCCAGAGCCAGTATGTCACTCTATACATGATTTGTAGATTGCTTTTTCAAGATTTGTGGGCCAGTCTATCTCAAGACAAGATCAAATGTCTAATCAACTCGATGCCGATCCCTGTTGTGGCACGTATTGCAGCAAAAGGTGGTGCAACGCATTGCCGATGTTGGACTAAATTTGTCTACTGGTACTCACTGTATTTCTTTACTAATCTTGATTTTGGGGCCAAGTGAATCTCTCGTCTGCATCTTTAAGTGTACCAAATTTCATTACGATCCGATGCTTCCCTCTTGGTGCACTATTTTCAGTCGACAAGTCGGCGTTTTGGCTACTCAAGGAACGTTCTATCTCGAAAATCGGGTTGTCATCAGTCTGGGGATTCCTGTCAAGCAATGGTTTCTTCATCTGAGGAAATATGAAGAATTCATTGCGTACCCTGTCAGGAGAACACAGTGGGATGAGACAAAATTTGATGGCCCAAAGATATATCCTGTGTGGCTAAGTCCTGTACATGGTGACCTGAGGTGTCGTGGACTATTCCCGTGTGAAGGTTTCCCCCTTTAGAAGAGTGATCTGTTAGCGACGTAACATGGCCGTTCCAAACACGCCCAATGTACACTGCCCGCAGATGTCTGGGCCATGGACTTTTCGGTGGTAATTCCACGTTTAGGCTGCTTGTTTTGCTTCTTAGTCTAGAGGTGACAGTGAAACACAAGACGTTAGTCCAAGGCGACGAGGCGGCTAAAAAAGCCACCTGGTCTAGCCTAACGCAGCTATATTTCCGCTACTGCGTCGATTCGGTGAGATTTTGCATGAGCGTGAGCAGTTGCGGACCTAAGCAGGCAGCGAAGTCTATTGTTTTCAAAAGGTGCAAAATATCGATGTCTGGAACATGACTCTTTCTCACTGTCAACATGATTGTGATACACAAGTATTCGTATACAAGGGCGACCTGTTCTTTTACGTGTCCGTTATCGATGGACTGCCACTTCGTTCTTCGTCATGCAGACCAGTTTCAACGCACAGGAAGCGTCTGTGCGGCATTAACCACAACGTTACGTGATAATGCATTGTCTTTGTGTACTTCCACCAACTAGCATTGGTTACTCTTGTTCTATACTAAATGCAGAAAACGATTTACATTCAAAATGGGCTGCGTTTTATATTTACCACGCCACGGTACTGTGGCACTGAAATTCCAATGTGTTCCGCAACTGCTTACTCGTACATCCAAACAAACAGTAATTTAGTTAGATAACTTGTTTTTTTTCGAGGCGATAGTTGGAACGTGATGACTACCCTCGTAGTGAAGAGAGTAGATGCGCACTGATTAGTAAGGACATTATGACCGCCGACCTACTATCAGTATAAACCAGTCCAGGCGATAGCAGCGTCACTTGGCAAGAAATGATTGCTAGTTAGACACTCTGGTGGTGCTTGTATCAGTGAGCGTGCAGTCTGTGCGTAAAATGGGGAAGGGGTGGGTCTATTTCAGTTTGACCGAGGGCAGTTTGTGATGATCCGGACGCGCGGCACCAAAATTTCTGAAACTGCACGACCTGTCGGGTGTTCTAGAAGTGCTATGTGTTTTCAACATGTGACGAAATCAAGGTGAAACCACATCCAGATCTTCTGGCGTTGGGCAGCCGCCCATCGTGACAGATGTTGGACGTCTAGGCTGGGCGAACTGGTAAAACAGGACAGGAGGTGAACTGTGGTGGAAACAACATCAGACTTTAATGCTGGGTACAGTACAAGCGTGTTTGAACACACAGTTCACAGAACACCCCTAACGGTGAGCTTCCGCGGCCAAATACCCTTTAATGTGCCAATGTTAACATCACGACAACTGCGACTGAAATGAGCCCATGACCTTCGGCACTGGACGTTGGCTTAGTGGCAGAGCGTTGGATGATCTGATGAATCCCTACACTTTCTTCATCATGCCGATGGGAGGGCGCGAATACGACACCTGCGCTGCGGGACGGAGACAAGCTGGAGGCGGCTCCATTACACCCTGGTGAACATTCACGTGGGCATCCCTGCGTCCAGTGGAGCTGGTGTGATGCACCATGAAGGCCAAGGAGTATCGTACACTAGACGAAAACCACGTACATCCCATCATGTCGATCATGTTTTCCGATGGCAGTGACATTTTTCAACAAGATAATGCGCCGTTTCAATAGAATAGGAGTATGATAGAGTGGTCTAGGAACACAGTGGTGAGTTCCAGTCGAGGTGCTGGGTTCCCAACTTCCCAAATCTGAAAAACTCCATCGAACACATCTGGGATGTGATTGTTGAACGTGGTGTCAGAGCTCATCGCCATCGCCACCCTCCCCCCCCCCCCTCCTCCTCCTTCCCGGAATTTACGGGAACTGGGTGACTTGTGTGTGCAGATGTGGTGCCACCAACTGCCTCCAGTGACCTTCCATGCTACGACGCGTACCCAGGAAGAAGTAACCTGAATTGTATCTTAAGAAAGTGTAACAGCACCACTCTCAAAGGACACAAGCGATATGTCGCGCTATTTCCACTCTCAGATTGATTCCGGATGATGCAGTTGCCTATAGAGAAGTATCATCACGGTACGATTCTACGGAAAAGCAAGAGCACGTAGCCTGTCAAGTGAAAATACTGTGGGACTGCAGTTCTCCTTAAATGTCGATCAGTCTAAGCGAAAAGCTGTTAGCAAAATTAAACAAACTATATAATTAGACAACATCTAATTACAGAATTATTGCGAACCCTCACAGAATCGGTCACATATTTTGATACTATATAGGTATACGCAGAACGAGCACATGAAGTCTGCAGTAGGGAAGTCGAATGGAACACCGGTCCTTTTGAGAAGATTCGGGAAAAATGTAGGTACTGCATGTATCACCACATATAATAGATAATGCATATACGAGAACTAATGCAAGCTATTTTGTAATAATGAATCAGAGTTTGGAGATCTTCTAAAACAGTACTGATAGCAGATATTTAAGGAATTCGTACACACGTTGTTAGGCACATAACAGATCGGTATTTCCAACGGTAGTGTATCAACGATGTTCACGACACGAAATAGAGATACACTACGGGTCAATATGGTTAGAGCTGCAGAAGCGCATGTTCCTGAGGCCGCCAAAAGCAGGTAGATGAAAGGCTTGGTGGCTAGAAGAAAGGCAGAATCCACCATGATGAATCCGAAAATCAGCACCACCAGAGGGCGCCCACAGGGAAGGGTTCTATCCCCCTATTGTAGAGCCTAGTGGTGAATGAACTCATGTAAGAGTTAAGTAGTAGAGGCTGCTAAAATTTATTCCATTCCATTCTGGCCACTTAGTATAGCAATCGTTCTGAATTAATTCAAATTGAAAAGCAGTCTGTGTTGCGAAGTTATTTAATTCAATTAACGCATTTCACCCTTTTCGGGCAGCATCAGACTGTCTATAAAAAAATAGAACAACCCATTAAGAACGAATATGGGGAGTGGAAAGGTCTTATCTCGTAACGGTAAGCAAACGAATAAACTAAAACATATATTAAAATTTACGCAAATGTAGCCGGATATAAAAACCACCCTCCATAGTCATACGAAATGAGAGGTGGACCTAAAAAAAGTTACCTAAGGTACGCCAGCAGACACGGTCATAGCAGCACAGCGATAGGTCCGCTTACGCTCACAAAAATATGATAATGACGGACTAGAAAGCATACAGCGCTTGTGTGACAAAAGATAACCAGTTGACACGCAAAACTAGCCGTAAGGTGCGTACATGAATATACAAGTACGTAAAGCAAATAGTTTAAAATGCAAATATGCATTACGTGAGAAGTAGACAAGATACTAGAAACATGAAAATTACGTAAAACCAAATATATGTTAATATGGCAACACACGAGCAAGAGAAAAACGTAAAGTCAGGCATGATACGTGGTGAATTAGGTATATCATAAAGGCCTGTTAACGCGCAGTGAATTGGCTAAAATTTTAAGTTAATGTACAGCGCATGCATTCAGGTGCCACGGTATTGTGGCATGGAAATTTAAATGCATGTCAGAATTGGTTACTCGCACATCCAAACAAAGATCAAGGCACCAGAATCAGGAGTCGTATTAAATATTACATTAAAAAAAGAAAGACGTATCCTCGACATTAAAACTAAAGAAATATAAAAATATAAAAATGCAGAAAAGAAAAAGTCATATACGGTAAAAAGAACCTAAAATCCATGTAATAATCCTACCTAACTTCCCTCATACAAAATGGGTAATACCGAAATAATCATATCCTGCGAGACAACCGAAAACAGAAACCAAGAAGAATCATCACACTAATATTGTAAAACCCGGTAACAGTGTATCATTAATACACTCGATTTTTACTACTCAGTTGATTGTTCTGCAAATTATCCTAATCGACATACGGGTATTTTAACAATTTATAGCTCCTCGAGCAGATTCATCTTTTTCTGCTTTTGAGCGAGGTGTAATTTCCAGTGTGGGAGATTGGTCCCCATATGGCTTACGATGCTCGGAAGAAGGGGATTACTGTTTAATTTGACCTTTCTTATTTAACAAATGTTCACTGAACATAGTCCTAAACATTGCAGCAGTATGGCCTATGTACGCAATTTCACAATCACTGCATGCCAATTCATAGACATTAGACGCTGCATACTCATCTTTGAAGGGGCGTTCATTATGAATATAATTGCGCTGAATTCTGTTACCAGCAATGAAGACAACGAGCATGTTCTGGTTTCTAACGAGATTATCCAGATCTTAAGACATATTCCCCATGAACGGAATTCTCACAATATTTTTTTCATAATGCGGGGCCACAGTCGTAATATATTTCTTTAAAGTCAGTACCGCCATTGGGCTGTTGTTTATTTACAGTGTTACATTTACACATACACAATAATGATTTCGGCTTTAAAGTGTTACTGAGTCAAGATGGTGTACTCAGTAATGAAACAAAGTAGTAGGCTCTGCCAGAAATATTGACTCTTACACAATGTGTCTAACAGTGTATTTTAATACGACAGTATGCCATCTTAGGAAATTTATAACACTTAAAACACTTTATAATGGCACTTGAAAGCCGAAATCATAATTGTATAATTGTAAATGTAACACTGTAAATAAACAACAGTCTAATAGCGGTACTGACTTTAAAGGAATCTTCACGATTTTGTATTCCGAAAACAAAGAGGCCTGGAGATCTTAACGCCCATTTGCTGATGTTTTTCCTTTACACACTTTATCTGCCATTGCAAGACTGTAAGCATTGCTTACGGCGATGTGTTTCCAGTTCACTCATTCACTTTCTGTGGAAGATGGGCAGAGCGGTATCTCACTGATGCGGTGTAGCATATATTTCAATCAGGCCAGTTTGTACTGGTGAGGACGGCAGGGAAGCGTGCAATATACAGTCGCTAGTCATGGATTCATGGTAGATGTCAAATCGAGTCCCACCCCCACAAGCTGGAGCTGTAAGTCTAAATAATTATGCAGCCTGCTATGATTCAGCACTTCGTGAGTAAATACCATTATTGTTTGTAAGGCACTAAAGTCTTCTGCTAGTAACGGAATGTCAGAGATAGGGCCGTTGAAGACAATAATGACAACGCCATGTAACGGCGATAGAAGAGGGCCTGATGAGATAGACTAACCTTTTGCGTAAACTATTTACACTCAAAACGACTGTACAGGAAGGCGGGTATAGGCAGGCGGTGGTCGTCGTGGAATAATAGGGTAATTTTTAGAGAAAGGCCATTTATTGGCTAAAGCATGTTGAAAGGGGATACATAGGCCTAGGGAGGTGAGGGTGAGCCAGAGCTTACAATTTGGCGAACATTGTTCGCGAAGCTACCGAAAGTGGTTGTCTGCCAAAACTAAGTCCACAGTGCAGCAGCACCGGGAGAGGCGGGAGATGTTCAATGCTACAGGGCGCGCATCCGACTCGCAGGTGAGCAAGAATACAAGAGAGCGAGCCCGGCGACGAGCGGCCGGGTATATTCGACGCACCACGCGGCTTCCTCCGCCCTGATTGGTCAGGACCGAGAAAACCGTGCGGGCGGCATGGAACTTTCCAGAGCGTTGCCTGCTAAGCGACGCCTGGGACGGCGTTACCTCGTAAGCACATGAGAGAGGTGCGTGATCAAGGTGCCCTTCCTCGGTGCTGACTTCCTGTTGCTAGACCGTGGGATGAAAGAATTTACAGGCAGCTAACACTGCCGGCCGTGGCTTGGCCGTAATGGAAAAATGAAGTTACCGGTTGGAGGCTCATATAATAAAGTAAAATCCCCTATTGTGTGGCTCATCCTTTACACGACTAACAAAAATGTCTACGCGATTTCCTGCTCAGCAGTTGCCCACGGCCAAGCCATTGTACTAAAGACTACTTTTGCCAAAGTTAAGCAGACGATTTAGCCGAAGAAATACTTGACAAATATCCTAATTGTGTTAAACAACGTCACAACGTGCAGTGAAAATTGTGCAAAACTGGTGCTGATAACAGGATCCAAGGGTAAGTTCGGAGAAAAGTATTATAGTATCACTTGCGAGGAAGCATATCTTGTAAAAATACTAACATACGAATCTTCTTCACGAAAGTCTACCAGTAGTCGGGGTGATGGAGTATCTAGGGGCAACCCTCAATGCCAAACTATAAAGGACACCTCGCATTAAGAATGCATGTTCCAAGGCAAAAGGTAGCCTTATGAGGACTAGAAGCGCCTGTGGTAAAACCTGGGGTTATCCTCAGGAGTATTTACTGGATATACGCCATAGCTATAACACCTGTGATACTTTATGGGATTACTGTAATGAACTTGTAGAGAGCTTGGATTTGGGAGTAGTAATGTGCTGAGCGAAAACAAAATAATGTTTCAAGTAAAATTATTCGTTGGTTTATCCTAGAGGGCGATTCGTTTTTATATTATAAATGCAAGTGGAATTTGTTAGCCACAGCAGCCAACTTTCCTAACAAATCATGTCTCAGAAATAAACAAAGATTCACCAAAATTTTCACAAACATTTTCAGTAGTACTCATCGACAAATAGCTGACACAGAAAATTTTATACATATATACGTCTGTAATGTTGGCAGAATAGACAGTACATCAGTCAGTATCAAAAAGTCAAAGAACAATTTACTTACACATCTGAAAAGCAAACAGAAGAAATAGTTGTTGCACTAGTCAGCACAACTACGGGAAGCCAAATTTAAAGTAATGTACCCATCTAGGAAGCAGACTTCTGCATCACAATATGCATCACAAGAAGAGGAAATGAGTACAAAAATTTTAAAGCTCTACATAAACAGCTGTGAAGAAACCAAAAGTAACTGCTATTTTACCACTGTGCATATTTATAGGAAGCAAAAAGTTTAGATTAATGTATTCGTCTGCGAAACCGTCTTTAGCATCAACAAACATTAATTACGTAAAAGAGAATTTTAAAAAAAGGTTAAGGGCTGTGGGGCAGGCTTTTGGATGAACGAATTTTAATCACAGAACCAAATATTTATAACTTTACATATACAGCTGTGAAATAGTCAAAGGGAATTGGTGTTTCACTACCATGCATAATCATCGTAGGAAGTGAATTTAAAAATTGAATGCGTCTGTGAAGGATACTTCTGCTTTTCTAATTTACATACACCTTGACAGTGAAGTTTCGTATTACACTACTATGCATAACCATAGAAAACAGAAGATTTAAAATAATGTATATGTCTATGAAGCGGACTGGAGGGGTTTCACCAGCCACTATTATGAGCAACTAAATCCTAGGCAAGCAAAGAGATTGAAACACACAAAATTACGCAAATAGTCATGGCCAGATTCCGGCCTACCTCCCAGATACTTGTTCAACAAATTCTAAAACATACACACAGAGTACAAATTAAATTTACGCAGCAGGTAAATGAAAGTAGGAGGTCGCTCAAATACCATAGATTCATGGGGGCATACAACTGAGCCCATTTGGTCCACTAGTGCCAGACAAGAAAATAAGGATACAAAAGATACTTAAATACGGGAGACAACAGACATAAAATTTCATTTTAGAAAACATATACGCCTCCCGAAACTGATACAGTTAAATGAGTACTTGTTTTAGGCAGATTTTTTCCAGGATGCTAATCAACACATCGACCAAACACTGCCAGTAGTTCGAATCCAATTAGTTTAACATCAAAATAACAAACGACGCTCAGAAACAGCTGCCCACAGAGCAGGTGTTGTCTAGCGAATCATGACCAAAAAATAACGCCTACAAAAAAGTAGTTCAATGTCGTTCCAGTATCAAATCATGGGCAGTGTTTGAGGCCACGTTCACAAACCAAGGAAGATGGAACGCGCTCCACTTTTAACTCCAGAATAGGGCCACTCACTCCACAGACAGCGTAAAGCTCCAATTCACCACCAGGTGTAGGCTCGGCCCATGAAGTCATCAGACATGCAGACACACAATGTGCAGGCACCCCAACTGCAAATTTCAAGCCACTATTCTACGCGAGGTTCAATCAAAACAGCCACACCCCAGCCAATCACGTCAGGGCTGCGTGCGTGCTTAAATCCCTTGCTGAGCCGCACCAAGTGCAGCAGTCAGGACGCCAAGAAAGCTGTAGCTAAGCAACGATGGGAAAAAAGTTTCCTCAGGCACAGGGATAGATATAAACCACAAGCATAGCTGTTTTATGGTGAAATAAAATAGACCAATAGGTGGTTGCTAAGGAGCACGTCAAGATACAGAGGATGGCCTGCTTAGCCATAACAGGTGGGATTAGCAGTACACCCACTACTGGACTTGAGACCATGCTGAACATGCCCCGTTACACACTTCGGTTAAAGTGGAATTAGCGGCAAGGTTATACAGTTTAAAAACTGGAAGCAGCTGATCACCTTCAGGATATCCAGACTATTTCACCAATGTAGTGAGTGTGGAAAATGACAGAATAGCCGGGGGAATGCCAGCTGACTGTCTGACTATACGATAAGTTCAAGTTGCCTCAATAAAATGCATAAGAGTTTGAAGAAGGAACCAGTGGAAGAACGAACCACGACGCCGTTCAGGAGACATAATACGATTTACCGATGGGTCGAAAACATGTGTTGGTGCGGGGGCCAGGATGTACGGGGTTCAACTTCGAGTAGAGAGAGAAAACTCTCTAGGAAATCTGCCCAACGGTAATGCAGATAAAAATACCTGCTATCAGTGTGGGTGTGGAGAGAAATTTTCGTTGATGCTGCAAGATCGTTGCATCTAATTTATTTGGATGCCAAGCAGCTCTGGAATCTCTATCAGCCACGGTAACGAGATCAACGACCGTAGCAGAATGCCATACTGCCCTTGTCAGGCTATGGAAAAGTAGGAGGGTGAACTTGCCCTGGTTGCCTAGGCGCTCAGGAATAAACGGCAGTGAATAAGCTGATGAGCTGGCCAGGACAGGCACGACGACTATAGTTATTAGACTTGAACCCATCCAAACCATCATGGTGCAAACAGTAAAATTGAAACAATGTAGCTGTGTGAGGAGACATCACGTAGATTGTAGCACTACAAACCAAAATAAAAAACACGGCAACGTAATGATTCAAAAGTTATGTTTCAAAAGAAGATCGGTAACCCTGGACCTAAAGATGAGACAGATTAGTCCCGTGGTAGACTAATGATTGGTCTTGATAACTTTGCGAAACACA
Organism: Schistocerca piceifrons; assembly: GCF_021461385.2. Classification (NCBI taxonomy): domain Eukaryota; kingdom Metazoa; phylum Arthropoda; class Insecta; order Orthoptera; family Acrididae; genus Schistocerca; species Schistocerca piceifrons. The sequence continues at coordinate 254,874,712 of NC_060141.1, read as the reverse complement.
TACAGACAATGGGTATAAAGAAAGGAACTTCTATGCGTAGACCATGTGGTGAGGGGGAAGCGCTGGATGTCAATATTTCGGTCATTAGGCACTATAGAAGTCATGTCCAATAAGGAGCTAGTAGAGAGTCTCCTTGCTGCTTAACTGTACTGGTGGTTTTACCATAATCACATAGGCGAAACCATACGATAAACTAAGTTTCGACAGTGGGCTAAGTACCTGTTGTTTTTGTCTCTGTGAGCAAGACAAATGGGCCAATATTATTTCAACACTACAGAGACATCATGAAGAAGCGCCGAGTTACTGTAGAGCGAAATACATGCTTCAACATGGAAACTAGCAGCTTTTCAGAAAAATTGCCCAAGTAGGTAGGAGGGGCGGAGCCACATACAATCTGTTCGACAGGAAAAATAATACATTTGAACATCGTTTACTTGTGTGTCGACTATGTTGTAAGAGAGTACCAGCGAGTGTTTGAATTTGACACTAGTAACAGTGTGTCGTACTGGGACTGCGATTTACCATACCGTGATATTGCTGCTCACTTCGATCGAAATCCCACTACTGACATGTGCTGTGGATTCGATGGGTCCATCGTCTTACATGCAGTCTGCACATACCACGTGATTAGCTCTCTAGGCGTCATACATACATACGTAATACATACATACACTCCTGGAAATGGAAAAAAGAACACATTGACACCGGTATGTCAGACCCACCATACTTGCTCCGGACACTGCGAGAGGGCTGTACAAGCAATGATCACACGCACGGCACAGCGGACACACCAGGAACCGCGGTGTTGGCCGTCCAATGGCGCTAGCTGCGCAGCATTTGTGCACCGCCGCCGTCAGTGTCAGCCAGTTTGCCGTGGCATACGGAGCTCCATCGCAGTCTTTAAAACTGGTAGCATGCCGCGACAGCGTGGACGTGAACCGTATGTGCAGTTGACGGACTTTGAGCGAGGGCGTATAGTGGGCATGCGGGAGGCCGGGTGGACGTACCGCCGAATTGCTCAACACGTGGGGCGTGAGGTCTCCACAGTACATCGATGTTGTCGCCAGTGGTCGGCGGAAGGTGCACGTGCCCGTCGACCTGGGACCGGACCGCAGCGACGCACGGATGCACGCCAAGACCGTAGGATCCTACGCAGTGCCGTAGGGGACCGCACCGCCACTTCCCAGCAAATTAGGGACACTGTTGCTCCTGGGGTATCGGCGAGGACCATTCGCAACCGTCTCCATGAAGCTGGGCTACGGTCCCGCACACCGTTAGGCCGTCTTCCGCTCACGCCCCAACATCGTGCAGCCCGCCTCCAGTGGTGTCGCGACAGGCGTGAATGGAGGGACGAATGGAGACGTGTCGTCTTCAGCGATGAGAGTCGCTTCTGCCTTGGTGCCAATGATGGTCGTATGCGTGTTTGGCGCCGTGCAGGTGAGCGCCACAATCATGACTGCATACGACGAGGCACACAGGGCCAACACCCGGCATCATGGTGTGGGGAGCGATCTCCTACACTGGCCGTACACCACTGGTGATCGTCGAGGGGACACTGAATAGTGCACGGTACATCCAAACCGTCATCGAACCCATCGTTCTACCATTCCTAGACCGGCAAGGGAACTTGCTGTTCCAACAGGACAATGCACGTCCGCATGTATCCCGTGCCATCCAACGTGCTCTAGAAGGTGTAAGTCAACTACCCTGGCCAGCAAGATCTCCGGATCTGTCCCCCATTGAGCATGTTTGGGACTGGATGAAGCGTCGTCTCACGCGGTTTGCACGTCCAGCACGAACGCTGGTCCAACTGAGGCGCCAGGTGGAAATGGCATGGCAAGCCGTTCCACAGGACTACATCCAGCATCTCTACGATCGTCTCCATGGGAGAATAGCAGCCTGCATTGCTGCGAAAGGTGGATATACTCTGTACTAGTGCCGACATTGTGCATGCTCTGTTGCCTGTGTCTATGTGCCTGTGGTTCTGTCAGTGTGATCATGTGATGTATCTGACCCCAGGAATGTGTCAATAAAGTTTCCCCTTCCTGGGACAATGAATTCACGGTGTTCTTATTTCAATTTCCAGGAGTGTACATAGGTTCACCGATGAGCCAAAACAAAATGGCCTCCGACTTAATAGCATGGCGATTCAGCTTTGGTGCGCGTTGCATCAGCTATTCTGTGTGTCATGGATTCGACAAGACCTCAATGGGTTTCCGGGGCTATGTTAGATCAGTTGTAAATGCACTCGTACCACACCTGCCGTAAACAAGGGGTCGCCTGTGTGAGGGCACGGAATGCCCCAAACATGGTTCATAGGTTTCAGATGAGGCAAATTTGGCGGACACAACATGAACTTGAGTGGACGAAAAGCTCCTCGAACATTGCAGCACTATTAAAGGCCTGCGAGAGGGACAGTTTTTAACTACTGAAAGATATCAGAGCTTTCGCGGCTACACCAAACATGAAGGAATGCAGGTGGTCCGTAATAACTGCCACGTCGTCCGCAACAGTGATGATCCATTCAAATACTACCACAGTTCTCATGGCAGTCCAGCTTAATGTCCCTCATAGTGTAAAACCGTCGTCACCGATCTGCTTCGTGGGAGTGGTGATTATTTAGGGCAGCCCTTCGCCTGTATGTCGGTATATTCGGACCAGAGCACCAACCTGGAGTAAAATACAATCTGATTCATCCGAAGAGGTGCGGTCCAGTCTCGATGATCCAATGCCCACTTCAGTTATAACTATATGAAGTCATTGGGGCGACACGGAAACACATAGAGGTCTTTCGCTGCGGATATGCAATATGCACGTGCTCTGTAACATTAATATATGCCCCACTGTTATAATATGTGGTCATATCCGCCACGTGTCATCTATTCTGCTTTACAGGGCGGACAAGCCTATAACCTCTTCGTTTCGTAATGAGCCTATTTGGAAATGAAAATCTGTGGTAAGGCCTTATGGGACCAAACTGCAGAAGTCATCAGTCCCTTAGCTTACGCACTACTTAATCTAAGTTAAACTAACTTACGCTAAGGATAACACATACACCCATGCCGAGGGAGGACTCGAACCGCCGACGTGCGGAGCCGCGCGGACGCCTTAGACCGCGCGGCTCTAGCCTATTCGTGGCTTCAGCATCATCCAACTTCTTTCCGTAGATACGACAGTATCAGGCATACGTTTACGAGCTTCACCGTTGCAGAGATGCTAGTGACCGGCCATAACCCTCGACAAAGTTGCTTTTTTTGAGTCATCAGTCTGGTTTGTTGTCTTCCGCCATGAACTGATTCCCTGTGCCAACTTCTTCCTCTCAGAGTAACACTTGTAGTCTCCGTCGCCAATTGTTTTGTGGATGTATTTCAGCCTTTTTCTTCCTCCGCAGTTGTTATCCTCTACAGCTCCCTCTAGTGACATGAAGGATATTCCGTAATGTCTTAACAGATGTCCTAAAGTCTTGGCGCTCCTTCTTGTTAGTGTTTTCTGTACATTGCTTTCCTCGCCTATTCTACTGAGAAATTGCTTTCCTCACCTAATGTACTGAGATCCTCTTCATTCGTTACCTCATCAGTTCACTTAATTTTCAACATTCGTCCGTAGGTCCTCATCTCGTAAGCTTCGATTCTCTTCTGTTTCTGTTTCCCCACAGTCCAAGTCCCACTGCCGTACTATGCTGTATTCGAAACGTATATTCTCAGAAATTCTTCCGCAAATTAAGTCCTATGTTTCATGGCCTGGTTTGTCTTTTTTACCAGCCCAAATTTGCTTTTCTGTCGTATTTGCCCCGTCCGTCATGGGTTATCTTGCTGCCTAGGTACTAGACTTCTTTAACTTCGCGTACTTTATGATCTCAGTTCTGATGTTAAGTTTCCCGCTGTTCGCATTTCTGCTACTTCTCACTACATTGCTCTTTTTTTGATTTACTGTCCATCCATATTCTGCAGTCATTAGACTGTTCATGCCACTCAGCAGATCCTGTAATTTTTCTTCACTTTCAAGAAGGATAGCAATGTCATAAGCCTTTCACATTGAATTTTAATTCCGCTTTTGGATCGTTCTTTTATTTCCGTCATTGCCTCTTCGATGTATAGATTGAACAGTGCCTCGCGGAGTGGCCGTGCGGTCTAAGGGCGCCATGTCACGGACTACGCGGCCCCTCCCGCCGGAGGTTCGAGTCCTCACTCGGGCATGTGTGTTGTTCTTAACATAAGTTAGTTTAAGTAGTGTGTAAGTCTAGATACCGATGACCTCAGCAGTTTGATCCTTTAGGAATTCACACAAATCTGAACACGTCTCATTGAACAGTAGCGGCAGAAGAATACACCCCTGCCTTACACCCTTTTCGATTCGAGCACTTTGGTTCGTGGTTTTCTACCTTTATTGTTCCTGTTATTGTTCCTTCTTGAATCTTGTACATATTGTATGTTATCGGCCTTTCCCTAAAACTTATCCCTTTTTTCTCAGCTTTTCGAACATCTTGCACCATTTGAAAATTTCGAATCTTTACAGGACGATGATGATGTTTGATGATGTTTGGTTTGTGAGGCGCTCAACTGCGTGGTCATCAGTGCCCATTACAAAGTCCCAATCTATCCACTTTCACGAATGATTATGATGATGCGATGATGAGGACAACACAAACACCCAGTCCCCGGGCAGACAAAATCCCCAACCCGGCTGGGAGTCGAACTCGGGACCCCGTGATCCAGAGGCAGCAATGCTAGCCACTAGACCACGACCTACGGACATTTCCAGGACGAGAAAGTGTTTTGATTGTTCTATGGCGTTTCTGTCATTATCATCCGCAACGTTAGCGCCGTGTGTCTGGTGCGTTTATCTTTCCTACAGCCAAACTGATAATCATTTAACACATACTCAATTTTCATTTCATTCTTTCGTATATTATCATTGCCAGAAACTTGGATGCATGAGCTATTAAGCTGACTGTGTGATCATTCTATCACTTGTCGGCTCTTGCGATCTTCAGAATTGTGTGGATGATGGTTTCTTTTTTCCGAAAGGCAGATGGTATATCGCCAGGACATACATTGTACACACCAGTGTGAATACACGTTTTGCTGCCTCTGTTCCCAATGAATTTATAAATTGTGATGGACTTTTATCTATTCCCTCAGCGTTATTCGATTTTAAATCTTCGAAATCTCTTTTAAATTCGATTCTTATGTTGAATCCCCTACCTCTTCTACATCGCCTGCTGTTTCTTCTTCTGTTAGGTCGTCAGACAAGTGTACCCCCTTACAAAGGCTTTCGGTGAAATCTTTCCACCTATCCGTTTTCTCCTCTGCATTTAACACCGAAATTCCCGTTGCACTCTTTATGTTAGGGCCCTTGCTTTTAATTTGACCGAAGGCTGTTTTGACTTTTCTATATGCTGAGTCAGTCTTACCGTCAACCAGTTCTTTTTCAATTTCTTCACATTTTTTATGCAGATATGTCGCCTTAGCTTCCTTGTACTTCATATTTATTTCATTCCTAAGTTGACTTGTATTTCTGTATTCTCGACTTTCCGTGTTTCATTTTTTCTATTTTTACCCATTCATCCGCCTAAGTAGTTTACGGCAATGACTAAAACGCGGTATGTCCACAGCAATGAAGTCTGACCAATTAGCCCCGCGCAGGATTAGCCGAGCGGTCTGGGGCGCTGCAGTCATGGACTGTGAGGCTGGTTCCGGCGGAGGTTCGAGTCCTCCCTCGGGCATGGGTGTGTGTGTGTTTGTCCATAGGATTATTTAAGTTAATTAGTGTGTAAGCTTAGGGACTGATGACCTTAGCAGTTAAGTCCCATAAGATTTCACACACATTTGAAAATTTTTGTAGAATTAGCAAGAAAAGATGAAGAACATCAATTTTCTTACGTTTGTAAAAACTCCTGTCGAATGTGACATCGATTTGGTCCTGTCTATTTTTTCCCGTCCACGATAGTCAGAGGACGTGGATTTCTGTTAGGTTCAGTAATAATGCGAAATATATTAATCCTTATTGTACGAAGTCATTGTAACTTATTAGTTTGTTATTTCACCTTATCTATCCATCTAACTTGCTGGTCGCTGTAATACTTCGGAGAAACAAGAACTGTAAGCAGAGAGGGCTGGACGCCGTAGCATCGTCCTTAAAGAAGAAGAGGAGGTAAATAACTTTAAGGCTCAAACAATTATCAACTAATAATACAATATTATATGGCTCAGACTTTTCGTGTATACTAAAACTCATAAGCCTGACTGTCTTGAGTGTGCGTTGCTGGGTGCAAATTAACTGAGACACGCGCTCCCGATCGAACTCACTGTTTTTGCAGCTTTTGTGAGGCGCTAGCAAATTCCCATCGAAATTATTATTCTTAAAATTATTAATTAATGAAAAGAACAGGAAACAGGTCGCAGGATTGTGCCAGATATATTAGACAGGTCCAATAATTAAATATTATAAAACATGTTGTGTACATTCTAACGTACCAATTGATTTTTATTTACTTTATTAGTGGAATGTTGCAGTAAAAAAACCGAAGTGAAACACCACATGCTATGCATAAGTTGCAAACGGTTAACCGGAGGAATTGTGCCAACAAAGTTTTAAGATCATCTATAAGGTACGAAAGAACTCCATCATACAACTCGCATGACTGAGCTTGGTAACGCCTCGATCAAGAGTAGTATCGGTACCTATCCAGTCATAAAAGTGAAGATTATTTTTTAGAAGCAATAGAGATGAGGATCAACAATATTGTGATTTTTTGGGATGTGTATACAAAAACTGTAAACGGCAACAATATACTGCAGTACTGGCGTAGAACTTATCATGTACTAATAGGGAAAATTCTCTCACTTAGTTTTATGATTAAAATTCTGTTTTATTTCATATTTGTAACTTTAAAAAAATTTACACAGTGCAACCAGTAGAATAGTTGTGGCAACTAATGAAAAAGCGTAGAGACACAAAAAGTCGCCGCAACGGAGACCACGACAAATGACAGTGACACCGATCAATCGACGACGGCCGGGAATATTATACAAATTCAATTTATGCTGATGACAATAACGTCTTACCTCATGACGCTACAATGCTAACGGTAGACGAGACTAGTTCCCAAATCTCACCGAGACACAGTTTCTAGCATGAAGCCAGTGAAAGGCCGGCTAAAGCGGAATCAGTAAATTTGTTTCTCCATGTGATGAGAATTTGATACAAATGTGACGGAACAAGACATGGCAGGTACACCAGACGCTAATGCGCCATCAATGCTTTCAACGCAGGACATATATAAAAGCCACACTGACATAATGAAGAATTTATTTAATAATTTTTCTACGCAACAACCGAAGAAATTGATGAGAAAATTCTGATTTTGAAAATGAACAAAAGCAAACGTTTAATGGTTTTAAGAATGACTTATCACGGGGATTTCGATAATTTAAGTTAAAATCTGAGCACTGACCTTTCTAATGATTTAAAATGCAAAGTTGCAAATATCGGAAATAAATTAAAGGTGCAATTATTCTCTGAGTTGTCTCAGAAGATAAAGAACCTTGATTCAAAAGTGTCATCTATGACGAGGCACAAGAGGAAATGGCTCGTAAGCTAAAGATCTTGAGTGACGTGTAGACTCAAATGCAAGAGGCTCGATCGGAAATTTGCAGAAATTTCCATACTGTGACAGTACATTTAACATGTTTCAATTTTTTTGTAAAGGTTTGCGAGAAGAAGTACAGGAGCTCTCGGTAAAGGTGAAAAATCGAAAAGGAGGTAAAGAATTTCAACGACAAAGGCGAAGCGGGAACGCTAAACAAGGATACGGCCATCGCACAGAAGCTGGTACAAGAGCATAAGACCTAAGTGGAAGCAGTTGAAGAGGTAGTAAAGGAAAGGGAAAACGAATTGATAGCTAGGATTGAGCTGGACAGCGGAAGAGAAGTTGGAGAACAGTCTTATTAATGTTTCGGATGTCACAAGAGAGACGCTAGTGGCGACAAAACGGGTGCAGTCGGAAAAGATAGATAGCGGTAACACGTATCAACCATTTTCTACCATCTCTTCAGACGGAGAAGAAAAGAATTACAAAATCTAACACCAACAACAACAATCAGCACCAGTTGCGCAAGCGTATTTAGTGTATAACAATGTGCATCCGAACGATGCTACGGCTGCAACAGAAAATACTGCACGTTTGTCTATATTATTAGCGGACGAGAGTCTGCTCCGCCATAGGCAATTTCCGATATTTTCAACAGGGGTGAGAGAACGAAGGCCATTGAGTTTAGAAAAGTTTTTCGCCACGTGTTAACCTGCAACTGGACGAAGCACAGAAGACCCGGTTTGCTTGGGGGTATACACAGGGTGATGACTTTTTTTGTGGGCAACAGATAAGGCTGAGAGATGCTACATCTATGAGCAATCTGAACGAGCTTTCTTGGACAAACATTGGTCCACAGCATTCCAAGAGAGGCTACGTCGAGAGATTTCCAATCCATCATAATTCAGCAGTAAACAAGGGGGACTGACGAAAGTCACCTTTCCGCGCTTATCAGGGTAAGCCGACCGCAACAACTGAAAATTACATAGAGTATTTTTTACCGGTGCTCGACTCGATAGACCTAATATATGAAGAGAGTCGGTCGCAACCACAGAACATTAACATGCAGGTGCGCCTCAGGAAAACAGTCATCAGAATGGCAACGGTGGCAACAGGCAACAAAGTTGATGTCCATACGCTCCGTACAACAACAATAATAATACAGGAAATAATTATGGTAGCGGGGGAAACCAAAAGTACAAACGAGGTTTCAAAGGAAAACACAAGCCGAATTATAACAGGCCCCCTTGTATGGAACAGAGGGCCTGTGGTCAACAAGTTCACAACGCACCCCCGCAAGTGGCAATAACCTAGACAGTAATTGGCAGGAACAGACCACAAGCAGACCATCCGAGTCTTCTACTGGCAATTGCAATAAACGGAATAACAATTATATATCCACTGGGGCTCAGAAAAAATGAGAATTTGATACCAGAGCAATACAGGACACGAGCTGGCGAGGTAAAATCCACTAGGTACAGGTAGTATTCACAGCGAAAAGGCTAATCCCCCGACCAATTAGGAAAACTCGAACAGATCGCGATAAGCCCACATTCACATACCAATGAAAAGGATGGGGCCACTCAGTTTACTCCAAATTCCTTTCTCAGATATGAACGAGAGGTAGATACGAAAGAAGAACTGTGTCGGAAAGCTGTAAAAAACTTAGACAAGGATAGTGAGGACTCAGTGTAAGCTATAGTTAATGCCCGGGTATGTGATCTAGATGTACCTGTGGTACTTGATACAAGCGCATCAACCAATGTACTATAACAAGGTCTGTTTAACTAGCTGCAAAGACGATGTTATACAACACATTTTCCTGTGAAGAATTGTGGTATTCTGACTGCAAAGTGGAGCAAGTCAAATGTAGTTAAACTTCAGTAATTAATACCCATTACCAAGAGCAATTTTTCTCTAAAGTGTGTTTGACTGGTAGTGGTAAAACGTGTAGTGAACTATCTTATTGGAATGCATACTTTTAGACAATATGAAGTACAGATTGACATAGAGTAAGGAAAATGTTTATTTACAATCAATGTAGAGAGGTTATCAGTAAATGTAATTAAATCCAGCACTCAAAGCGAGTACTCGTATCAGAGTACAATAGTCACAACCAAACGTAGAGTGTCTCGATACACAAAAGGATGAGCAGCTGTCTGAAGAACACATCAACTCGGAGATTGTTTGAAGCAAGGTACGCGAATCTTCTAGTTTGTTAGAGGATCAGAAGAAGGAGCATAAAAAGTAATACTTCAGTATGCACAATTATATAGAATGCATCCCAAGATAATAAAGGGTTATTAATGTAAAATGGACGATTACCCACACGAGACAGTCGGCTTTCCTTCATATGCAATTCCTTGGGCAAAAGGAAAAAACTGTGATGTAAGAAATCCCCCTGTTGAAGCCCTATTTTAGCTATCGCCAAGCCCGGCGGTAGCGTCAGGCTTGTGCTTGATGCCCAATGTATAAGCAAAATAATTGTTCTGCGGGTCAGGGCATGGCCTAACAACCTCGAAGAACAGTTACTGAAATTTGACAATGTTAAATACTTCACTATAATCGATTTAAAAATGTCTTGTTGGCAAATGTCATTAAATTAAGATAGTAGAAAGTGCACAGCCTTTGTGTGTGGGCAGGAGCTATGAATTTTGTGTTTTGTCCTTTAGCTTGAATGTGAGTGCGGGTATTTTCGTTTCTACACTGGACAAAATTTTGGGACCAGAAATTCTCAGTAGAGTCTCTATGTTGATGACCTGTTAATATCTACTCCAATATGGGAAGAACACGTGAGGCTTTTGGCACAAGCGGTATAACGGTTTGCAGAATATGGGGTCACAGCTAATTTGACGAAGTCAGAGTTTGGAACAGAAAAGGTCGAATTCCGGGCTCATATTATCTCGCCAAGCGGTATACTACATGATCCAGGAAAACGTGATGCATCCAAACATTTCCCGCTGCCACACAATAAAAAACAACTCAAGGCGTAGTTGGGTTTGGTTTCACTTTATCGTAAATTCATTCCATAGTAAAGCATTGCTGAGTCTTTTGAGGAAAAACAATCCATGGATATGGACCGGTCAGTGTCAAGCAGACTTCGACAAAACATACTACACCACCCTGACATATCACAGGATGTTTGCTGGAGTGATGATGATGATGATGATGAGCGTATGGCGTTGGTGGCCGAGAGAACCCTCGCGGGGCGGTTCGGCCGCCGCTCCACAAGTATTTTAACGCCACTACGGCGACTTGCGAGTGAATGAGGATGAAATTATGATGTAAGACACACAACACCTAGTCATTTCGAGGCAGAGAAAATCCCTGACCCCGCTGGGAATCGAACCCGGGACCCCGTGCGCGGGAAGCGAGAACGCTACCGCAAGACCACGAGCCGCGGACTTTGGTGGAGCACAAATGCATCTTCGAAGCGACTAGGAGTGTTCTTATTTCAGATCACTGAAGTGCTGGGTAACTGACACCTAAGATTTGCTAGTTCTGCTATTCAAACACTTTCTAAATCCGAGTGGTCATATTCCGTGACGAAATTCGAGGCTCTTTGGATTAAATGGACATTTGAGAAATTTGAGTATTACTTAAGAGCCGACACTGGACTCGCATTCGGGAGGACGACGGTTCAGTCCCGCGTCCGGCCATCCTGAATTAGGTTTTCCGTGATTTCCCTAAACCGCTCCAGACAAATGCCGGGATGGTTCCTTTCAAAGGGCACGGCCGACTTCCTTCCCCGTCCTTCCCTAATCCGATGAGACCGATGACCTTGCTGTCTGGTCTCCTTCCCCAAAACAACCCAACCCCAACTTAAGAGGCAAGTACACTAAAGTCTACTGTGACAATTAAGCAAGTTCTTTTCTATTGACATGCACATTATTACATCGATGGCTAGCCAGATGTTGACGTACCTGCAGGAGTTCAATTTTGAGATTGTGTACGTCAAGGGTAAACAAAACACAATCACAGACACCGCGTCGAAGGTTAGGTCAAGGACTCGATGAATTCTTGGAATTCAAAGAACCAAATTCTTAAATTGGGGTTTTACTTATCCAGGATAAGAGACATCAGCCATACTACGTAAAGAAGTGTAAGAATTTGGAGCAATAGCAAGACGGAGCTCTGCGATGGAAAAAGGTAAAGTCGAAATTGTCTGAAAATAAGGAAGAGAATTTGATAAAATTCTTTGCTATATAAAAGGGAGTCCTGTTCCATTCGCGTACACCGAATCAGATTGGACGGTGTGAGTGTTTACCGAAAGGTTACGTGGATGATTTCATTTTGTACACTCACAATGTATGAGGTCACTATTGGGTCTCCAAATGCTCTAAGATAAACACGACGTGCTATGTTCGCAAATTACAGAGAAGAGGTCTCCAAGTAATTCAGAAGTGCGTTCCATACCAAAAGATGAAGCACACAAACGAGTCCAAGTTGATCTAACTACATTCTATAGTAACAACAAAACCTTTAGAATTAGTGTCCTTGGATGCTGGTTGACCCTATCTACAAGAGAATGGAGCAGTCAAATATGGTATTTCCTTTAAGATGTTTTCACAAAATATGTTAACATGTGTGCAGTTCTATTATTAGGAGCATTACACAAGATTATGGCCTGAGAGTGGAGAGGCTTCAAATATTATTAACGGAGAATGCACTGTACTTCACAGGCAAAATACGGAAGGAATTTACTAACACAAACAAAATGAAACGTTTATTAATACGCAGATTTTGCCCCTAGGCAAGCCCAATACAAAGCATATTCAAAGAATTAAACACACCTATACACCACAGAAGCACACGATATGGGTTCAGCTTGTCTCACCATCGCAATAAATCATTAACACCTTACCACACACTTCAACACGTTTTACACCTACAGAATTGTTGTTCAAAAGGAAGTCAAAAGTCGACAAGTGGAAAAAAAAATCATTGCCCCGTAGACCTAGTATAGAGATGTCACTTGCAGGAAAAGTATGCCAGGCTTTGTGTAATCTGGAGGAAAAGGATGAACACAGGAAAAAGTCGAACGACAAAAAATTAGGGCACACAGTACAGTTTCAAGTGGGACAAGAGGTATTACGAATGCACCCTAAATCTACGAAATATGGGAAGCTCAATCGTAAATGGCAACGTCTGTACACTGGGCTATTTGTGGCTGCTAAAATCCCACGTCGAGCTGCATACAGATTAGGCTACCCTAATAATGGAAAGAACAATGAAACTTATGCACACAAGGATCTAAGACAATTTGCACACTTAAATGAATGGACAAAGGTCAAACTTCACTTGAAGTACATGACCAAACGAAATATTTCAGTATAATATATAATAACTGTTCGCTTAGTTTTAGGGTAAAACTTTCATTTTAAGTATTTATATGTTTTTAAATGCAAGCAAAGTAAGTTATAGAAAATTAAGATTCTGTTTAATGTTAAAATGCTATATCAAGTCTGAAAATGAAACATGATCGCAGTAGTGCTTATTCATTCTACAATAAGTACATTTCCCAGATACAATGTCACAATGCACTTGAGATGTAAACACGGGAAATAGCATTACGAGAAGGAGAGGACGTTCAGGTGTAGTAGGATCTAACACGTAGGTCAGCAACCTCCGCGTAAGAGCAGAAATAGTTCAGTTCAACTCTTCGCTTAGCACGTTGGATGTATCACAAGCTTGGCATCTAGCTGCCAAATAAGCTGTTTCTGGATGTTGAAATATAAGTTAATTACTATTAAAACGAAGGCGTCTACATTGTAAGGATGAAACTAATATAGTAAGGAGCTTTAAAATGAAAGAAGATTTGCGGGGAAAGAAAGAACGACTACCTACAAGAACTTACCTACATACTCCTCTACTGTTTATGTTATATAAGAAACTGGTATAGGCAAGCATATTCAAATACAGAGATATGTTAACAGGCCAAGTACGGCGCTGCAGGCGATAACGCCTGTATAACACAACAAATGTCTGGCGCACTTCTTAGCTCGGTTACTGCTGCTACAATGGCAGGTTATCAAGACTGAACATGGTATTACAGACGGCGCACGATCGATGGTACACAGCATCTCCAAGGTAGCGATGAGGTGGGGGATTCCCGTACGACCATTTCACGAGTGTATCGTGAATATCAGGAATCCGATTAAACATGAAATATCGGACATTACTGCGGCCGCAAAAAAATCCTGCAAGAACAGGACCAACAACGCCGGAAGACAATCATTCAACGTGACAGAAGTGCAACTCTTCCGCAAATTGCTGCAGATTTCAGTGCTGGGCCATCAACATGTGTCAGCGTGCGAACCATTCAACGAAACATCATCGATATGGGCTTTCGGAGCCGAGGGCCCACTCGTGTACCCTTGATGACTGCACGAGACGAAGCTTTACGCATCACCTGGGCCCATCAACACCGACACTGGACTGTTGATAACTGGAAACATGTTGCCCGGTCAGAGGAGTCTCGTTTCAAATTGTATCGAGCGGACGGATGTGTGCGGGTATGGAGACAACTTCATGAATCCATGGACCCTGCATGTTCAAGCTGGTGGAGAGTTCGTAATGGTGTGGGGCGTGTGCAGTTGGAGTGATATGGATCCCCGATACGTCCAGGTACGACTCTGACAGGTAACACGTCTGATCACCTGCACCCACTCATGTCCATTGTGCATTTCGACGGACGTGTGAATTCCAGCACAAAAATACCACCTCACACGTCCAGAATTGTTACCAAGTGTCTCCAGGAACCCTCCTCTGAGTTTAAACACTTCCTCTGGCCTCCAGACGTCTCAGGTATGAACATTATTGAGCAAATCTGGGATGCCTTGCAACGTGCTGTTCAGAAGAGATCTCCTCCCCTTCGTACTCTTACGGATTTATGGACAGCCGTGCAGGATTCATGGCGTAATTTTCCTCCAGCACTACTTCAGACGTTAGTCGAGTCCATGTCACGTCGTTTTGCGGCCCTACACGATGTCAGGCAGGTGTACCAGTTTCTTTGGGTCTTCAGTGTAATTTCGATAACAAAGAAATCAGAGCTGTTGGGTTTAACTGTATAATCCCGTCGTCTCTGCTCTGGTTACATGCTTCCCTTACCGAGTCATGTGCCCACAACTCCATCGGGCACCTGTCACTTTTGCGGCGGACTGTGTTCATAATGTTTTTGCTCGTCAGTCTACTGGTTCTACTGGTTGCTCATCCCTCCAGGATCGTGCTTTTTGTTACCGAAATCTATCGATTTTACGTATATTCAATTTGTACTTTTATGTGCTGACAAAATGTCTACAACCACATCGATTTTTGTAGGAACGTGTTATTACAGGACTGACACTCTGCCACCAGCAGGTCTTGTTATCCTTTGTTTTATTTATTTACATCGTTTAAGCACACCAAGAGCGGTGGAAACTTTTATACTCAATTACGAAAGCCACTGTTACACGCCATCAGCCGCTATGCACGACATCGGACGCTACACCTGCTGCCCGCATGCCTGTGACACGCTAACTTTGTTGTGAAACTAACCGTGTCTTTTGTCTTCACAACAGTTTTTAGCAAACATAAACATTTGTCCTGATTAGTATCGGAGTATTAGTGTTGTTATACCTGGGCAAGTAACGATATTCTTACAACTCTTCTTCTTAGTTAATCCCTGTGTAAGTTAGCTGAATTGTTGTTGGACGTGATTGGAGGATATATGGGTTCGATCGTATATTTTACAAGCACCACCTTAAACTTAACACTGTTTAACTTTGATTTCGTTTTGACACTGTGGTTTCGTGCGCCAATCCAACAGATTCTCTTTGCAGATACTTGAAAAGAGATGTTTGAAGAGCACCTTATTAAACACCTCTGAAATAAATGTTGTAACTAAGTTCGTATGGTCGCCAAGCTCAAAGGGAGCTAATTTGTTTTATTAATTCTGATATTTACTGAGATTTAATAATCAGTTCTGTTAATACGATTCATACTTAAAAATTCAAGTTGGAAGCAAGCAATAATATTTCTAATGAATGGTTTGAGCATCCACATTCAGAACTTTAGTAATTAGTGAAAATTATTAGTTTAGTAGAGAATTTTTTTTAGCAAAAATCACATCAGTGACCAATGCATAGAGCTCAGTTTAAATGAATTGATAAACATATTTCGTACTTACTCAAGTTTGTGGAAATGTGAGATTCTTAAGACGTTAATTTTTACATAATTTATTATTTCCTATGAATCACAGAGGCTTGCGGATAGAACATTTTTTGCTGTGTGAAAGCAAATTCAACTCAGTTTTAAGAATCCACCATTCACTAGTATGAATGCTTCTCCTCACAGTTTTTACATTAACAAACTGAGAGTCTTGCCACGTCGCGGCTACGTCGTCGAATTTGTGGTGGACAATGATCTCGCTCGTCTTCTTCGTGTCTCTGATAAATTATGGAACACCGTCCAACAAGACGCTTTCTAGAGCTATTGTACCAGCAGTCATTGCTCACGAAACTTCACAGATTCTTGGAAATTTTGGAAATTTGTGGGACGAAACTGCTGGGTCATCGGTCCCTAAGCTTACGCACTACTTAACTTAAACTAACTTACGCTAAGGGCAACACACATTCCCATGCCCGAGGAAGGACTCGAACCTCCGACGGGGGGAGCCGCGCGGACCGTGACAAGGCGCCCTAGATCGCACAGCTATCCGCGTGATGACTTCAGCGACGACTTAATAACGTGGAAGTAAGCGACAGACCACATTGAGAATGTTTCTACACCGTGTTTATCACGATAATAATTTTACATCTGCGGCCAGTGAAAAAGCATCTGCACACTTGAAAGCCTCGCTATGGTGTACCTTCCCCCTCCTAATGAGCACATCACCACTGAGCACACCAAACCATGTGCCCAATTAGAATGACTGATTTTCACGGCAAAATATTTATTAATTAAATCATTATTTGAACTGTTGGAGTTGTGTGGTTATTTACAATCATGGAGAGAAGTATTACATGTTTCTATCTGTTCAAAGTAATCTCTATATGTAAAAGGAAATATCCTCACCGATTTACTGATTAATGATCGCCCAGCCAAAATCGTAGAGGGTAAAAACACGAAATTTTGGGAGGTTGTTCACCTTGCAGTGCAAGCACCGTTTAAGAAGGGATTTTATGAAATTCCATCCCTAAGGTGTTGAAATAGTGCATGAAAAGGTTTTTGATACTATTTCCCTTTTAAGCTAGTTTTGGAGCTAGAACTATGAAAACTGGTATTTGGTTGCTCGATGAGGAGTAAAAAAATACGCATTTCAACATTTTCGAAAATTCAACTCCTAAATGTTTGATATAGTGGGCGATTTTTTAAAATAAATCGTTATTACAGAATTGCTAAAGCATTTTTAAAGCCACATCTTTGAAAATTAGGTTTTGACTTTTTGGTTGCAAATAAAAAAAATACATTTAGTTGTTTAACGAATTCAGTACCTAAGGGGGTGAAATAGGGGATGGAATGTCTTATGAAAATATTTCATTACGAAAGAATTTTTGTGGTGTCACCGCCAGACACCACACTTGCTAGGTGGTAGCCTTTAAAGCGGCCGCGGTCCGTTAGTATACGTCGGACCCGCGTGTCGCCACTATCAGTGATTGCAGACCGAGCGCCGCCACACGGCAGGTCTAGAGAGACTTCCTAGCACTCGCCCCAGTTGTACAGCCGACTTTGCTAGCGATGGTTCACTGACAAATTACGCTCTCATTTGCCGAGACGATAGCATAGCCTTCAGCTACGTCATTTGCTACGACCTAGCAAGGCGCCATTACCAGTTACTATTGATGCTGTAAAACATGTACCGCCAAGAGCGATGTTCACCAATTATGGATTAAAGTTAAGTATTCCAGCAGCTACGTACGTTTTTTGTTAGTCTCATTTCCTTGACCTGTTCCAGACCTCACGCCAGCCTGCGTGAGCTAAAAAGCGTGCCTTTCGGCTTCCTCCATTCATACGGGTTGGCTCTCCTGCCAGCCCATAACAACTTTTAAAGCTAAATCTATAATAACTTGTATTTCACTCATCAGCTAAAAAATTAAAATGAAATATGTTTCAGTATACCTGGAAATTGAACCCCAGAGGCGGTGAAATACAGGGTGAAAATTTTTATGAAAATTTTTCGTTACACTTTAACTTTTTTGAAGCTAAATCTATGGTTTGTTTTTAGAGTGTTAGTTTGTTTTTAGAGTGACAAGTACCTCTACGGACAGTGCGACGTCATCAGGAACATCACGGTTAGTCAGCAGCGTGAGGATTACTGCGGCTTCCCTTGACGTAGCAGTGAGGTAGTGTGTCCAACAACAACACTGGACACAGGAGTAGCAACTCGGTGTGTTAGGCAACATCATGAAATATATGTGAGGAGGCTTCGTGAGGAAGGATATTGATACTTTGTACTCGTTGTTGTCAACCAGGCGTCATCGTGCACAATGCTTCTGGACACACAACACTATCTTTTCTGGTTCGCATATCCGGTAAGTTGCACAGAACATAACAGCGTGGAGACTCCGAGGGAAAGTAATGTGTCTAAACATAAATCATCATCGTCAATCTGGCGTGATCGTACGGGTTGCTAATGGATACACACCAGAGTCATTTATCGTTCGCATAGCCGGTAATTTTCACAGAATAGAATACAATTATGATGTATTAAGGACAGTGGCGGTGCCATATTTTCGAGGTCTCCTTGTCGTTTCCTTTCAACGAGATAATGAAAGACTGTACGTTTCCTTTGCTGCCATAACTTACTTCGATACAGGTGGTGTGTGACAGCACATTCTCTAGACATTTCACCATCTGAAAACATTCTTCATGGGTTGCCGATATCCTAGTGAGCCGCCATTCACCACCCACTACGATGAGTCACTGCTGTAGTTGTCATCCCTGTTTAGTATGACTTGATGCCCAACTGAATTACGTTCATTGTTACTGGTGGGTGAGACTGCTCTGTTTACTACTTTTCGCTTCCCGTGCACACCTAAATTCAATCACGTATCCTACCTACTATACAATATAAGCTCAACATACATTTTCCCTCCTTGGGAACCACACTCCCGCATAACTTTTTGAATGAAATTCCCGACCTTTGCATGCACACTAAGGTTAAAAATGTCACGGTTTATCTTCTAATACCGTGTCGGACTTCCTTTTGTCCGGTATAACGCAGCCACACGATGTGACATGATCTAAATACGTCGTTGGGAATATTGAGCATGGTGCGTCTATAGCCGCCCATAATTGCGGAAGTGTTGCTGGTGCAGGATTTTGTGCGCTAACGGACCTCTCGATTATGTCCCATAAATGTTCGATGGGGTTCATGTCAGGTGATCTGACTGAAAAAAACATTCGCACCAATTGTCCAGAATGTTCTTCAAACCAATCCGGATCAACCGTTACAGGGGAAATGCTGTAACGTCATCCATAAAAATTCCATCGTTGTTTGGGAACGTGAAGTCAGTGAATGGCTGCAAATGGTCTGCGACTAGTCGAACATAACCATTTCGAGTCAATGATCGGATCAGTGGGACCACACGATTCATTCAATTACGTGCAAACATAGCCCTTACCACTATGGAGCCACCACCAGCTTGCACAATTCCTTGTTGAAATCTTGGGTCAATGGCGTTGCGTGTCAGCGACATCCTCGAACCCTACCATCAACTCCTACGAATTGAAATTGGGACTCATCTCACGGGGCCACGGTTTTCCAGTTGTCCAGGGTCTAACCGATATGGTCACGAGTTCACGACACGTGGTGTTCGCGAGGACGCCCGAGTCGATCGTCTGCTGCCATAGCCCATTAAAGCCAAATTTTTCCACACTGTCCCAACGGATTCATTCGTCGTACATCCCACATTGATTTCTGCGGTTATTTCACCCGGTGTGGCTTGTCTATTACCACTGACAACTCTACGCAAACACCGCTGCTCTCAGTTGTTATGTGAAAGCCGTCAGTAACTGCATTGTTCACGGTGAGAGGTGATGCCAGAAATTTGGTACGCTTGACACACTCTTGACACTGAGGATCTCGGAATATTGAATTCCCTAACGATTTCCGAAATGGAATGTCCTATGCAGTGCGCGCGATCTTCGTCGTCGTTGTTCTTGGATTGCCCCGGTTGTAGCGACTAAATATCAGCAGCGAAGCAATACACAGGGTGTAAATTGTAAGTTGACAAACCAGAATAACTGGAAAAATAAGCTTCACACAAAGAAATGCGTAGAATCCAAAGTTGATTATTTTCGAAGGGGACATCTGCTGGGGGTTGGCCGGTAGGAAACTTTAAAATTTCAAATGGGGACCTCCATTTTTATGGTAGAATCAGATTCTACTTAAAAAACTAGGTACATTTTGTCCTGAACATTTGTTTTGATTCTTGGCAATTGGCGCTGTAATTCAAGAAAATCCATGTTCTCATTTTTGCGTGGAAAATGGTTACGCAATAATAAAAAATACTTATTTACTTGGTAAATTTTGATTCGCTAAAACTAAACTCTCCCTCTCTCCCTATATGGTGGGATTTGAGGGAGAGGAATTAGAGTTTTACAAATGTTGACCCAAATATTGTATTAATTTTTTCCGCAGATTCGTATGCGTTTTGTTCGTTTCGTGGTCATGAGGCCACACAACTTTTAATTACCAAACAAATCACTTGACTAGCTAACTAACCAACCAAACATCCTACTTACTAACGAATGAACTCATTGTTTATTTATTCATAACCATTTTCCACCCAAAAATGAGAGCATGAATTTCCTTGGATTACAGCTCCAACTACCAAGAATCAAAACAATTGTTTCAGACAAAATGTACGTAATTTTTATGTAGAATCCGATTCTGAAATAAAAAATGGATTTTCCCATTTGAAATTTTAAAGTTGCCTACCGCCTAAACCATAGGGAGCTGGGGTGGCTGGCTAATTTTAGCACCAGCAGATGTCCCCCTCGAAAATAATCTCCTTTGGATTCTACACGTTTTTTCGTGTGAAGCTTATTTTTCGAGTTATTCTGGTTTGTCAGCTTAAAATTTACACCATGTATAGCATACCACCCCATCGCTGTTCTAGCAGATGCGTAACATTATCTTTTGTAGGTGCGCTCAGGTCTTGCACGGGGAGCTGCTGCTTTATTTGGCCTCAGTCATTGCTTTCTTTCCCTTATGATACCGTAAAATAATTTCGCGTCACTACTAACGACAAAGAATAGGTAGGATCGATGTTGTCCACGAGCCAACTGATGATAAGCAAGTAAAGATGTCCACGCATTGATTTTTGTGGCTTAGAGCATGTGGTACCCATACACCCTATTTTTGAACTGTCTCCGCCTGCACGCAAATGTCGCACGAAGGTGGAATGATCACAGTTTATCACACCTGCGAATTCTAGAGTACACTGGCGTGGATCATTGTGTATTAATGCGTCGAAACGATCTTCATGAAACCCTGAAGGTCTTCCTGTACATGAGCCGGCCGGGGTGGCCGAGCAGTTCTAGGCGCTTCAGTCCGGTACCGCGCGATCGCTACGGTCGCAGGTTCTAATCCTGCCTCGGTCATGGATGTCTGTGTTGTCCTTAGGTTGGTTAGGTTTAAGTAGTTCTAAGTTCTAGGGGACTGATGGCCTTAGAAGTTAGGCCCCATAGTGCTCAGAGCCATTTGAACCATCTTCCTGTACATGGAGGAACACCAATATCAAAGCACTCACTTTAAAACGAGAAAAACTTTTCTTGCCCTGCTCTGTCCAGTGCCATTGTCCTCATACACGGCGCAAATGTCTTTGTCAGTCTCCGCTGCTGTCACCCGTGTACTGAACTCAAACAGGGAAATACGTCATAAATGTTCCGATTTCTGCACTTGGCACACCATTTTCTGCTGTAAAAAGCTCTACTTTGTATTTTCAACTGATAAAACGACAATATGTAAACTCAAATAGCAACAGCGAACTACAAATAGAAAACGACTATCGATAAATAAAACCATGACAACTGAAATACCAACATGTAAAACACAAACGCTACGAACTTTTGCGCCAACCTGATCAAACGGCTGTTTCTGCAGAAAAAATTATTCAAATGGAAATAGTTAATTTACACAGTTTACTCTTATATCAGCAGTATCGCTGCAGGATTATTTAAACAACTAGCACAAGACTGGTGTTGAGGAGCAGTCAATTGTATAATGGTGGAGAGAGGTAGTAGGAGGCAATCCCTCTCAGCCCTGGGGCTGAGGAGCGGGTTATTCCAGGTGAGGAGGCGCTAGAAATAGCCGCAGGCGTCCGTGTAATAACCTGCCACCGCCGCTTTGGCTACAGAGACAGGCTATTAACTAAATTCATTACACCGCGCCGCAGCCTCTCTTATTACGCTGCTGCTTACACAACTGTCTGCGCTTTTATAGCCCACTGTCGTAATTAAAACATCTCCCGCTTCTTCGCAGCCAGTAGTGTCAAAAATTAAACAAGACATGTCGGACGTCTACATCTACAACAATGTTCCGCAAGCACACCTGACGATGTGTGGTAGGCGGCTACTACTACGTCATGATTAACTGATTCTCCCTTTCCATTCGTGACTGGGAAGAATAACTGTAGGTAAGCATCTGCGATAGCGTTAATTTCTAGAATTATCTAATGGCGGTCATTTAGCGAGAGATATGGCGAAGAAAGCAAGACGTTGTTGTGGTTTTTACGCAGCGTGCACTCTCGGGTTTTCAACAGTAAACCTCTCCGTGACGCAATACGTCTCTCTTGTGGCGTCAGCCAATGGAGTTAGTCAAGCACCTCTCTAACGCTCTCGCGCTGACTAAACGACTCACTGACGAAACGCAGAGCTTTACTTTGGTTTTTCTATATGTTTCTAATTACTTACTACCCTTAAGGTTCCCAGAGCGACGGGAAATACTCGAGAAACAGTCGAACAAGGGTTTTGCAAGCCACTTCTTTCATGGATGGGTTACATTTTCTTAACATTCTTGTTATGAATCTAGCCGTAGTCTCCGCTTTCCTTACGGTTTGTTTTATGTACTCAATCCACTTAAGGAGGGTAGGACGTCAAAAATTTTAAAAATTTCAACTTTTCAAAAATATGCCACTTTTTTAGCGCACATCTTCCTGCATAGTTTGATGTATAAAACAGACATATTTGAGAGATTATAAGGCACATTACTTGGTCTTAAATGTATCTTAAATATACCAAGATGCAGCGCCACATCCCTCTGCACAGCATTCTTCTGTCATATGTAAGTGTATTTCCCCGCTGTAGAATTCGAATGTTTAAATTTGCGCCAGAGATTGTCATACATGAAACAAAGGACTATCGATATCGATACTTTTTCTGTTGCTATCGACGTGCATTGTTTTGATCGGTGATTTTGTTTGTTCTCTGTTTTGAAAGCTTATTGTGTGGTGTTGTGAACTTCGAAACGATTTTCATTTTGCTGTGTTGTTTTGTCTTCGTGTGTGGCACTTTTTCGTAAAAAATGCTTAGAAGTCGTTGCTTCAACCTGAAACAACGTCACCAGGGCAACAGATACACAGTAAAGGGTTCTACAGCAAATGTTACACCAGTGGCTCAAGACTGCAACTTCTCAGAGCCGGTAAACAAACCACCGCTGATGGCTTCAAGAAGGAAACTTGTTTTTGTTGCCAATGAAAATGGAGGTTGTGAATCCGAAGGTTCGTGTAGTATTGTTGTTGATGTTAACATACTGTCACAGTTAATATTGGACAATGTTAGCCGACCGGAGTGGCCAAGCGGTTCTAGGCGCTACAGTTTGGAACCGCGCGTCCGCTGAGGTCGCAGGTTCGAATCCTGCCTCGGACATGGATTTGTGTGATGTCCTTAGGTTGGTTAGGTTTAAGTAGTTCTAAGTTCTTGGCGACTGGGTCCCATGGTGCTCAGAACCATTTTTTTGGACAATGTTATGTGCAAACATTGCTTTGGTGTGCAGTGTGTTTCTGTGGTGAAAGATGAGAGTGTCAGGAAAGGCCTTGCTACGAACTTATCTGTGATATGCAGCAAATGCAACGTTGGTGCGTTTTACATGACATCTAAAATCGTAAACAAAAGTTATGATGTGAATCTGAGGGTAGCTTATGGCATGCGCTGTGTTGGTAGGGGGCAGAAGGCACCAAAAAGACATTGTGTAGTGATGAATCTTCCACCTCCTCCAGCTAAATTTTAGAGAGATTGTGGCTTACTTATTGGGGCTGTAAATGAAGTTGCAGAATCATCAATGAAAAGTGCTTGAGAAGAATTTATTATCGAAAATGATGGTGACAGGAACATAGTGGGCGCTTTTGATAGTACCTGACAAAAAAGAGGGCACACTTCATTGAATGGTGTTGTTACAACAATGTGTGTTGACACTGGCGAAGTACTAGTGGTTGTAGTGTTGTCATAGTTGTGTGAAAGGGATTCCAGATCATGAATGTAATATGAACTATAGAGGCTCAAGTGGAGGTATGGAAGAGCAGGGAGGTGTCAGCTTGCCTCCCATGGCTTGCGATATGTGAAGTAAGTTGGTGATGGTGGTAGTAAAGCTTTACTTGAGGTTCAAAAATGTGCTCGATATGGAGCTGAGACTATTGTACAGAAATTAGAATGCGTGGGACATGTACAGAAAAGACTTGACACTAGACTTAGAGGGCTGAGACAAGATTTATCATGCAAAAATTATCTGATGGGAAGGGAATGAAAGGGAGGGGGCGATTGACGGATGCAGAAACTGACAAGCTACAGACATATTATGTCTTCGCAATAAGAAGGAACAGAGGGGACTTGAAACAGGAAGCAAGCAGTTTTGACCTTTTACTTCCAGAAAAGGTACGCAGACAATAACCCTACTCACAGCTTGTGCCTAAAAGCAAGTGAATCATGGTGTGGCTACCAAAGGTCAGCTGCTGGTGGTGAAGAATATTATCACAGGAATTCTCTACCAACTGCTGTAGTGGAAGCCATCAAACCTATATTCAGGGACTTTGCAAATGAAAACGTTTACGAAATGTATTCGTGGCTGTACCCAAAACCCAAATAAATGTTTTAACCAATGGGTATGGGAAAGATTGTCAAAAACCATTTTAATGGGAAGAAATGCGCTTGCGATTAGTGTTTATGATCCAGTTTCATGTTTTAATGATGTTGGGTAAAGCAGGAAACATGTTTTAGAGAAAATGGGAACTAAGCCCGGAGTAAACTGCGTCAAAGCTTTATGTGCGATAGATAGAGAGCGTGTAGTGAAAGCGGATAAATCAATTTTGGAGTTGATAAAATTAAGAACAGTGCATAATAGGAATATTAAAAGTAAGAAGAGTGAGTTATAAAATGAAAAATAACCAGCTTATGGTGCTGGACAGTTCTAAAAGAATCCCAAATACAAGCAGAAACTTTAAAGGTCATTTTCCGCAAAACACAAATTTCTGTACTTAGGTAAATGTAACATCCAAAATAAATATCCTATTAGTTTCAAACTTGGTATACTTATTAAACACAAACTCCTTAATGCAAAACTCTAGATTTTTCCAAATCTATTAAAGACTGTGTTAAAAATTGAGAAAATTAACTACAATATTTGAGTTTTTTCTAAATATGAAGTATAAAATGTAACAGCTCATTCATTTTTTGATAAATTAAATGAATTCAAGAGTTTCATACACTTGTAAGTATGGTTTGAATGCTGTGTAAAATTAATCGAAGACTCTCTCTTACTTATGCAGAAAAGTGTACCTATAGCAACAAATGTAGCCAGTAGTAAGTGAAAAAATAATGAAAATGGGCATGTAAAAAAGTTATTTTGTTATGTTTTTGTACTTTCAGCGCTATGAGTGTGAATCCTGAATCCTTCCTGGTCATGTTGACAAAGTTTTATGAATTTATTTCTAAAAGTGTAGACAATGGAAATTAAAATGTACTGGGCTGCCTCTCCCGCTCCAAGTCGGACCGTTTGATGTCCTACCTCCCTTAAGACCACTGCGAAAGGTATTGCCAGATATTTTACGGTAAACAGTATTACCAGCAATTTTTCGTCGATGGTGTAGTTGTACATTAGTGGATTCTCTCTCCAGCGTTCATACAGAATGTTACGGTCCCTGCACTATTCACCAAATCTCTTCAAACCGCTGCATTCTTATGGCAGTGCTACGTTCTTACGTAGTTTCCAGCATATTCTACAAGATTATTTACAAATATTTATGAAAATCCACCACTGTGGTGGACATGGGACAGCGACTGACAATGTAAGTAACGGAAGTGTAACATCACAGTCGTACTTTCAAAGTGTTTATTATCCAGACGAATAGTTTCAACGCTTCATTTGCGTCATCTCTAGGTCCTGTTTATCAAAAACACAAGTTATATAGATACAATGCCTGCTTCTAATAATGTAAACAATACAAAAATAAAATTGCTTTACTGCTTTAATATCATAAACGGAGCAAATTTAACCAAAGTACAAGGAAGTCCTTTCTAATTTTTTCGTCTTTAATGGTAACTGCGAAGAAACCATGGTTAACAGAAGATATACTTTAGTTGATCTCATAAAGGAGGAAGTACAAAAATGTTCCGGGAAATTCAGGAATGCAGAATTAAAAGCCGCTGAAGAATAAAATAAGTAGGAAGTGCAGTGAAACTAACACGAAATGGCTGCATGAAAAATATGAAGACATCGAAAAAGAAATGGTTGTCGGAAGAGCTGACTCAGCCTACAGGAAAGCCAAAACCAAATTCGGTGGTAACATTAGCAGGGGTGGTATCATTAAGACTGCGATTGGAATTCAACTGTTAAATACAGACGACAGAGGGAGAGCAAATAGGTGGAAAGAATACACTGAAAGGCTCTACGAGTGGAAAGATTTGTCTGATGTGATACAAGAAGAAACAGGAGAGGTAAATGATCTAGTATTAGAATCAGTATTTAAAAGAGCTTTGTAGGAGTGAAGGTCAAATAAGGCAGAAGGGATCGCTAGCATTCCATCAGAATTTCTGAAATCATTGGGGGATGTGGCAACAAAACAACTGTTCACGTTGGTGTGTAATTTTTATGAGTCTGGCAATATACCGTCTGACTTTCGGAAAAATATTATCAACACTATTCCTGAGACTGCAAGAGCTGAAAAGTGCGAGAATTATCGTAGTCAGCTTAACAGCTCATGCATCCAAGTTGCTGATGAGAAGAATGGCAAAGAAAATTTAGGATGTGCTAGATGACGATCAGTTTGGCTTTAGAAAAGGAAAAGGCAATTCTGACGTTGCGGTTGATAATGGAAGCAAGACTAAAGAAAAATCGCGACACGTTCGTAGGACTTGTCGACATGGAGAAACCATTCGATGATTTAAAATGGTGCAAAATATTCGAAATTCCGAAAAAATTAGGAGTAAGCTTTAGGGAGAGACGGGTAAAATTCAGTGTGTACAAGAGTGAAGAAGGAGTAATGAGAGTGGACGACCAAGAGCGACGTGGTCGGTTTAAAAAGTCTGCAAAATAGGAATGTAGTCTATGACCCCTGCTGTTCAATCTGTACATCGAAGAAATAATGATGGAAATAAAAGAAAGGTTCAGGAGTGGAACTAACATTCAAAGTGAAATGATATCAATGAAACGATTCACTGATGACATTGCTACCCTGAGTGAAAGTGAAGAAGAAATACATAATCTGCTGAATGTAACGAACAACTATTCTATACTCACAGAATATGGATTCAGATTAAATCGAAGAAAGGCGAAAGTAATGAGAACAGCGAGAAACTTAACATCAGGATTGATGGTCACGAAGTAGATGAAGTTAACGAATTCCGCTACCTATGCAGCAGAATAACCAATGACAGACGGAGCAAAGTCGACATCAAAAGCATACCAGCATTGGGAAAAAGGGCACTCCTGGCGAAGAGAAATCAACTGGTATCAAACATAGGCCTTAATTTGAGGTAGAAATTTCTGAGAATGTACGTTTAAAACAGCATCGTATGGTAGTGTAACATGGACTGTGGAAAAACCGGAACGTAAGAGAATCGAAGCATTTGAGATGTGGTGCTACAGACGAATTTTAAAAATTAGGTTGACTGATAAGGTAAGGAATGAGGAGTTTCTGGGCGGAATCGGAGAGGAAAGGAATATGTGGAAAACACTGACGAGGAGAAGGGATAGGTTGATAGGACATCTGTTAAGACATCAGGGAATGTCATCCATGGTACTAAAGGCAGCTGTAGAGGGCAAAAACTGTAGGGGAAGGCGGAGATTGGAATACTTCCATCAAATAATTGAGGACGTAAGTTGCAAGTGCTACTCTGAGATGAAGAGCTTGGCGCAGGAGAGGAATTCGGTAATCACACGTGTGGTTATCAGCACATATGAAAAAGGTGGATTCTTCTAAGGTAATTATAGGCTTACTTAAACAGTATGAGGTATAAAACTAAAGTGTGAACAATTTTAAATATTGAAAGGGGCAAAACAACAAAAAGTGACACTATTTACCAGTTTTTACGTAGGATGATTTTTTATTATATGAAGGTTAGGTAGAGGAAGATGGATTTTGGACATTATTTTCATTTATTTTTTTAATGTCTACGAATTTTTTATTACTTGTAAGTAAGTTAGTGTGTATTACACCTGAGCTCCCAGCATTTTCAGTTGTTATTGATCTTTTATGTTAACCAAGGGCTGTAGATTTCTCTGTAACTTCTGTTCGTTAAAGATTGTATATCCCAGATATCGTATTTACGTATGTTGTCGTGCATTTATACTTTGTCTGCTGCTGATCTGCACCATGTGCGTTCCTTGCGGCCACATTACATACCTTATCCATTTTTACAACCTTTGACATATTATGTCTGATATTTTGCTCTTTTCCCTTTGTTTTATACTGTGAAAATTTTAACGTTATCAAAATGTTATCTTAGAAAGTTCTACATTTTCCACGTGTGCTAATAACCACACATATGATCATTACATTTTTCTATTGTGTGGCTTTGTGTCTATGTTCTTCTACCCATTTTACGTTTCATATTTTAAATAATATGAAGCGTTTCCATCTATTGTTGTTTACATTCGCAAGGTAGTTTGATTAAATTTGCTCCTTTTAGGGCGTTAAAGCAGTTATGGTATCCTATTTTTGAATCAGTTACATTATTAGACACAGTCATTGTAACTATGTAAGTTGTTTTTAGCTAAGCAGGACTTAGAGATGACGCAAATGTAGCGTCGAAACTAGTTTTCTGAATAATAAATACATTGAAAATACGGGTGTGGTGTCCCACATTGTAATCAGCACCGATTCTGTCACGCTTCCTTGGTGTACTCTTAAAATTATCTTTACATCTGTCGATATTGTTCCGTAAAGAGCTACGTGTTAAGATCTCTCTGCAAGAAAATCTTGAATCCAGTTGTAAATGTGGTCCGATAGGCTCTAAGCTCGTACGTTTTTCACTAAGTGGCAGTGCGGGACGGTGTCGAATGCTGTACTGAAGTCAAGGAACATTGAGCGCTGATGTCTACAGCACGTTGGGGCTCATGAGGGAACAGATCAAGGTCAGTTTCGCAAGATCTCTGTTGATTTGTATGGGGGAGATTCTCGTTCTCCAAAAACGTCATAACACGTGATTTTCAAACGTGTTCCATAATTCTACAACCGACTGATGTCAGCGCCAGTGTCACCATCATATAAGCAACAATTCTACGTGACGCTGCTCATACGTTAATATGAACTTCAATAATTTACTACCTCATATTTCAGATTTCAATCTTCACCAACATTTAAGAGGCAGACTTGATTTTAAAGATACTTTCAGAAATTCCAAGATTTTGGTAAGTCAAAGTATATCGGACTTTCGTCTTATGCAACTTGTCTCTCATTTCGTTGCCAAAATAATCTCCTGATATTTTCTTTCATAAAACACAAACAATGTCTTTTCATTTCTTCGGTTACAAGTGTAACGTGGGAATGTAAAAGCTTTGTCTTCCTTTGCAGTAAGGCTTATTTCACACATTACGCGTAGTATACAACTCTTACCGTTTTGCCCTTTGAAGAAAAGTAATGAGGACAGCCCCCCATTTAATCCCAGAAAAATTTATAGTTAAAATCAGCCTCTCACTTTTTGGTCCTTCCTCTCAATGCTCTAAATGCCCTCGAATTTATGGCACGAAATTAGGGAAAGGTAACTTTCGGGGTACATGTCTCATCCACAAGAAAAGAAATGAGTTCTTTTTTTTTAGATTAATTTGGTCTTGGTTTGCTGAGGGAGTTATTTGTAATATTCAACAAATACTATTCTCATAATGAAATAAGCTTTCTCGTAGACGGTTATTCGAATATAATTTACCGTGCATACTTTTGGCGCCGTCTATTCTATACATCTTTAATCAGGTATCATCTATTATCATGTGGAACATTTTGTTGATGTTCCCATTTGTGAAATGTGTTACTTAACTGGTGGACTGATATATATCATGTATCATTGGCACATATTCAGTTTATCGTAATCCGCCTCATGTTTCTACCTATTGATGAATACTATGTCTGATACTGATCACGTCAGTGATACCAGTGATTGCGAAGATCGAACTGACAACACACGTCGTAATTTCTCTATACAGGGTGAAGCGAAATTCGAGCACTCGGGCTTCACAGCGCGACTCCTGACATGCCAGTGATAAAAAAATGTCTGTCACAAAATTTCGTCCTGCGAGTACATCCGGCAGAAAAAGGACGTTAAAGATTGGAAATCTGGTAACACTGCAACCACATGTATCTATTAGGTGTACTGTGCAGTTGGTGCAGTGAAGACTTTTGAGTTAGCATGCAGGAGGTCGAGGGTTCGATCCTGGGTTAATTCGCATGTTTTTTATTTGCTAATTTCATTCTGACATTTCATACTGTAATATACACCGTCACTTAGGTCACATATATCTTAAATTTACAACATTTTTTAACGCTGAAAATAATAATAAGTGATTAGACAAATAAAAAATAGACAGTTGAAAAAATTTACTTGTCGTAGGACAGAATGAATACAAAAACAATATCTATTTCGAGATGGTAAAGATGGTAGCACAGTACAATAATACAACATCTACTTGTCATTTATACCACATGTCATATGAGTGCTCAGATGTCGCACATCAGCAACCAATGAAATAATAATGTCCATATTAATGACCGCATGACCTTCACAACGGAATACGTTGTCCTAAGAACAGTAGATGCTCAAAGCGACCACCCTGCATGTCCAAACATTGCGCAACCCGCCGGATCATACAGCTCTGGGCTCCTCGCAGCAAAGCTGCGTCCACAGTAACACGAACAGCATGAAAAAGTGTTACCAGTTCTTCCACACTCGTCGGCGGTGTAGAGTAGACGTGCTCCTTCAGGGATCACCACAGGAAGGAATCCAGCGGATTTAGGTCAGGTGAACTCGCTGGCCATACAACTGGACCTCCATGTCCGAGCCATTTTCCTGGAAATGTTCTGTCCAAATGCTGTCGCACATTAGTTCCAGAGTGTGGAAGTGCACCATCCTCTGCCGAACAAGTAGGGGAACATTTTCCAGCGCATCTGGCAGATAGTTTGAGAGGAATGCATGATACCTTTGTGCAGTCAACCTATCAGGCAACATGTAGGGGCCCAAACGCTCCGGTCC